>NW_027464243.1:0-169643 GCF_050947455.1 Rhinoderma darwinii
GAATTGATCTGTCGCTGCCTTTTCTTCTTGCTAAGGTTCGTATGGAAATGGTTTCTGGGTATACGGAGGATGTATAGGGGGGTACAGGGGAATGTATAGGCGACTGGATGAATATTGGGGCAATGTATAGGTGGCTGGATGAGTATGGGGGGATGTATAGGTGGGTGGATGAATATGGGGGGAGTATACAGGGGGTGTATAGGCAGCTAGATGAGTATATAGGGGGCTGGATGAGTATGAGGGTGTATAGGGCTGGATGAGTATGGGGATATACAGGGGGCTGGATGAGTATGGGGATATATAGGGGGCTGGATTAATATGGGGTATGTATAGGGCACTGGATGAGTATGGGGGTTATACAGGGGGATGTATAGGGGGCTGGATGAGTATGGGGGTATTCACGGGGGTGTATAGGGGGCTGGATGAATATGGGGGTGTATAGGGTGCTGGATGAGTATGGGGGATGTATAGGGGGCTGGATGAATATGGGGGATGTATAGGGGGCTGGATGAATATGGGATATGTATAGGGCACTGGATGAGTATGGGGGTACAGGGGGATATGTAGACGGCTGGATGAATAGGGGGATGTATAGGCAGGAGGATGAGTATGGGGGTATACAGGGGGATGTATAGGGGGCAGGCTGAGTATGGGGGGTATACAGGGGGATGTATAGGGGGCAGGCGGAGTATGGGGGGTATACAGGGGGGTGAATAGGGGGCTGGATGAATATGGGGTATGTATAGGGGACTGGATGAGTATGGGTGGTGTATAGGGTACTGGATGAGTATGTGGGGTATACAGGGGAATGTATAGGGGGCTGGATGAATATGGGGGTATACAGGGGGATGTATAGGCAGCTGGATGAATATGGGGGGGTATAGGCGGCTGGATGAATATGGGGGTATACAGGGATTTATAGGTGGGGGGGGAGTATACAGGGGGATATATAGGTGGCTGGATGAGTATGGGGGGGATGTATAGGTGGGTGGATGAATATGGGGGGAGTATACAGGGGGTGTATAGGCAGCTAGATGAGTATGGGGATATACAGGGGGCTGGATGAATATGGGGTATGTATAGGGCACTGGATGAGTATGGGGGTTATACAGGGGGATGTATAGGGGGCTGGATGAGTATGGGGGTATTCACGGGGGTGTATAGGGGCTGGATGAGTATGGGGGATGTATAGGGGGCTGGATGAGTATGGGGGATGTATAGGGGGCTGGATGAATATGGGGGATGTATAGGGGGCTGGATGAATATGGGATATGTATAGGGCACTGGATGAGTATGGGGGTACAGGGGGATATGTAGACGGCTGGATGAATAGGGGGATGTATAGGCAGGAGGATGAGTATGAGGGTATACAGGGGGATGTATAGGGGGCAGGCTGAGTATGGGGGTATACAGGGGGGTGTATAGGGGGCTGGATGAATATGGGGGATGTATAGGGGGCTGGATGAATATGGGATATGTATAGGGCACTGGATGAGTATGGGGGTACAGGGGGATATGTAGACGGCTGGATGAATAAGGGGATGTATAGGCAGGAGGATGAGTATGAGGGTATACAGGGGGATGTATAGGGGGCAGGCTGAGTATGGGGGTATACAGGGGGGTGAATAGGGGGCTGGATGAATATGGGGTATGTATAGGGTACTGGATGAGTATGTGGGGTGTATAGGGGCTGGATGAGTATGTGGGGGTATACAGGGGGTGTATAGGGGGCTGGTTGAGTATGGGGTATACAGGGGCATGTATAGGGGGCTGGATGAATATGGGGGTATACAGGGGGATGTATAGGCAGCTGGATGAATATGGGGGGGTATAGGCGGCTGGATGAATATGGGGGGGTACGGGGATTTATAGGTGTGGGAGTATACAGGGGGATATATAGGTGGCTGCATGAGTATGGGGGTATACAGGGGGGTGTATAGGGGACTGGATGAGTATGGGGGTGTATAGGGCACTGGATGAGTATGGGGGGTGTATAGGGGACTGGATGAGTATGGGGGGGGGGTGTATAGGGGACTGGATGCGTATGGGGGGTGTATAGGGGACTGGATGCGTATGGGGGGTGTATAGGGGACTGGATGCGTATGGGGGGTGTATAGGGGACTGGATGCGTATGGGGGGTGTATAGGGGACTGGATGCGTATGGGGGGTGTATAGGGGACTGGATGCGTATGGGGGGTGTATAGGGGACTGGATGCGTATGGGGGGTGTATAGGGGACTGGATGCGTATGGGGGGTGTATAGGGGACTGGATGCGTATGGGGGGTGTATAGGGGACTGGATGCGTATGGGGGTGTATAGGGGACTGGATGAGTATGGGGGGTGTATAGGGGACTGGATGAGTATGGGGGGTGTATAGGGGACTGGATGAGTATGGGGGGTGTATAGGGGACTGGGGGTGTATAGGGGACTGGATGCGTATGGGGGGTGTATAGGGGACTGGATGAGTATGGGGGGTGTATAGGGGACTGAATGCGTATGGGGGGTGTATAGGGGACTGGATGAGTATGGGGGGTGTATAGGGGACTGAATGCGTATGGGGGGTGTATAGGGGACTGAATGCGTATGGGGGGTGTATAGGGGACTGGATGCGTATGGGGGGTGTATAGGGGACTGGATGCGTATGGGGGGTGTATAGGGGACTGGATGCGTATGGGGGGTGTAATGGGGACTGGATGCGTATGGGGGGTGTATAGGGGACTGGATGCGTATGGGGGGTGTATAGGGGACTGGATGCGTATGGGGGTGTATAGGGGACTGGGGGTGTATAGGGGACTGGATGCGTATGGGGGGTGTATAGGGGACTGGATGAGTATGGGGGGTGTATAGGGGACTGGATGAGTATGGGGGGTGTATAGGGGACTGGGGGTGTATAGGGGACTGGATGAGTATGGGGGGTGTATAGGGGACTGGATGTGTATGGGGGGTGTATAGAGGACTGGATGCGTATGGGGGGTGTATAGGGGACTGGATGCGTATGGGGGTGTATAGGGGACTGGATGCGTATGGGGGTGTATAGGGGACTGGATGCGTATGGGGGTTGTATAGGGGACTGGATGAGTATGGGGGTGTATAGGGGACTGGATGCGTATGGGGGGTGTATAGGGGACTGGATGAGTATGGGGGGTGTATAGGGACTGGATGCGTATGGGGGGTGTATAGGGGACTGGATGAGTATGGGGGGTGTATAGGGACTGGATGCGTATGGGGGGTGTATAGGGGACTGGATGCGTATGGGGGTGTATAGGGGACTGGATGCGTATGGGGGGTGTATAGGGGACTGGATGCGTATGGGGGGTGTATAGGGGACTGGATGCGTATGGGGGGTGTATAGGGGACTGGATGAGTATGGGGGGTGTATAGGGGACTGAATGCGTATGGGGGGTGTATAGGGGACTGGATGCGTATGGGGGGTGTATAGGGGACTGGATGCGTATGGGGGGTGTATAGGGGACTGGGGGTGTATAGGGGACTGGATGTGTATGGGGGGTGTATAGAGGACTGGATGCGTATGGGGGGTGTATAGGGGACTGGATGAGTATGGGGGGTGTATAGGGACTGGATGCGTATGGGGGGTGTATAGGGGACTGGATGCGTATGGGGGTGTATAGGGGACTGGATGCGTATGGGGGGTGTATAGGGGACTGGATGCGTATGGGGGGTGTATAGGGGACTGGATGAGTATGGGGGTGTATAGGGGACTGGATGACTATGGGGGTGTATAGGGGACTGGATGAGTATGGGGGTGTTTAGGGGACTGGATGTGTATAGGGGACTGGATGAGTATAGGGGACTGGATGCGTATGGGGGTTGTATAGGGGACTGGATGCGTATGGGGGTTGTATAGGGGACTGGATGAGTATGGGGGTGTATAGGGGACTGGATGCGTATGGGGGGTGTATAGGGGACTGGATGAGTATGGGGGTGTATAGGGACTGGATGCGTATGGGGGGTGTATAGGGGACTGGATGCGTATGGGGGTGTATAGGGGACTGGATGCGTATGGGGGGTGTATAGGGGACTGGATGCGTATGGGGGGTGTATAGGGGACTGGATGCGTATGGGGGGTGTATAGGGGACTGGATGAGTATGGGGGTGTATAGGGGACTGGATGAGTATGGGGGTGTATAGGGGACTGGATGAGTATGGGGGTGTTTAGGGGACTGGATGTGTATAGGGGACTGGATGAGTATAGGGGACTGGATGCGTATGGGGGTTGTATAGGGGACTGGATGCGTATGGGGGTTGTATAGGGGACTGGATGAGTATGGGGGTGTATAGGGGACTGGTTGAGTATGGGGGTGTATAGGGGACTGGATGCGTATGGGGGGTGTATAGGGGACTGGATGCGTATGGGGGTGTATAGGGGACTGGATGCGTATGGGGGTGTATAGGGGACTGGGGGTGTATAGGGGACTGGATGCGTATGGGGGGTGTATAGGGGACTGGATGAGTATGGGGGGTGTATAGGGGACTGGATGCGTATGGGGGTGTATAGGGAACTGGGGGTGTATAGGGGACTGGATGCGTATGGGGGGTGTATAGGGGACTGGATGAGTATGGGGGGTGTATAGGGGACTGGATGAGTATGGGGGGTGTATAGGGGACTGGATGAGTATGGGGGTGTATAGGGGACTGGATGTGTATAGGGGACTGGATGAGAATGGGGGTTGTATAGGGGACTGGATGAGTATGGGGGTTGTATAGGGGACTGGATGAGTATGGGGATGTATAGGGGACTGGATGAGTATGGGGGTGTATTGGGGACTGGATGAGTATGGGGGTGTATAGGGGACTGGATGAGTATAGGGGACTGGATGAGTATGGGGGTGTATAGGGGACTGGATGTGTATAGGGGACTGGATGAGTATGGGGGTTGTATAGGGGACTGGATGAGTATGGGGGTTGTATAGGGGACTGGATGAGTATGGGGATGTATAGGGGACTGGATGAGTATGGGGGTGTATTGGGGACTGGATGAGTATGGGGGTGTATAGGGGACTGGTTGAGTATGGGGGACTGGATGCGTATGGGGGTGTATAGGTGGCTGCATGAGTATGGGGGGTATACAGGGGGATGTATAAGGGGCTGGATGAGTATAGGGGACTGGATGAGTATGGGGGTGCATAGGGGACTGGATGAGTATGGGGGGAGTATAGGGGACTGGATGAGTATGGGGGGTGTATAGGGGACTGGATGAGTATGGGGGGTGTATAGGGGACTGGATGAGTATGGGGGTGTATAGGGGACTGGATGAGTATGGGGGGTGTATGGGGACTGGATGAGTATGGGGGGTGTATAGGGGCTGGATGAGTATGTGGGGTATATAGGGGGCTGGTTGAGTATGGGGTATACAGGGGCATGTATAGGGGGCTGGATGAATATGGGGGTATACAGGGGGATGTATAGGCAGCTGGATGAATATAGGGGGTATAGGCGGCTGGATGAATATGGGGGTATACAGGGGGATTTATAGGTGGCTGGATGAGTATGGGGGGGTATACAGGGGGATGTATAGGGGGCTGGATGAGTATGGGGTATACAGGGGCATGTATAGAGCTGGATGGGTTGCGGGGTGTTGGACTTTGTGGTCTGTCATTTGGGGGTTCGGGGCGGTGGGCCGGCCGTGTTGGGGTTCGGGGCGGTGGGCCGGCCGTGTTGGGGGTTCGGGGCGGTGGGCCGGCCGTGTTGGGCTTCATCTTTCTTTCCTACTCAGGATCCATTTTGGGGAGATCACCAGTAACCAGATGCTGCTGGGGGTCATGGAGGACCTGAAGAGCGGCACCATCTCGCGGGTGACGGAGCGGCGGGTAAGTCACCTGATGCCTCTTTCCCAGTCACTTCCTCTTTGTCCTATTCGGCTCGTGACCTTTTACCTTTGACCTCCCCAGGATGTGATGGGGGTGAACATGGCCGCCCTGCAGCTCCTGAAGAGGGAGATCGAAGCCAAAGAAGAGGTTCTGTTCTTCGCAGACGCCACCGACCGCTTCGAGGACAAGAGAAGAAAGCGGAAAAAGAAGGAGAAGCTGCTGCTGACCCTCGTGTAACGTCCGAGCTCCCCGGGCTGTTATAATGGTGATAATGAACTTGGAGCCCTCCATGGTCACTGCTGCGGTAGGGGAGGACCCCTGGGCTCTGACCTGTACAGTGCTGCCCCCCAGAGGACAATAGTTTTAATAAAAAGATTTTGTAAGTCCTGGAAATGAAGATAATTTTCTTATTACGTCTCATCAGGTCTGCGGAGGCGGGGGTTGGGCAGTTTGGGGGGGGGGGTCACCGTGATGTAGTTTCCTGTTCTCTCTATTACTGCATCCATTTGCTAAACCAGAGAGCAGAGCTGGACACAGGCGGATTTAACCCTTTGCCACCCCTCCTCCTATAGAAATAATTGACGTGATTTTCCGCATGGAGCCGTTTTATAAATGTATTTTATTTAGATTTGTAATAAGAAAATAGATTTGATTTATGTCTGGACTGGAAATGACTCCGATCAGACGTCAAACATCCGGGCTGCAGGATAAAGAAAATAAGGGGTTAATGTAAAGAATGAGATGCAGGACCCCCCCTTATATCGTCCAAGTTATCTGCTCCAATCAGCCCCCCCCCATGTCTTGCACCTCACCGGCGGCATCTCTCGGATTCCTCAGAATCTCCAGTCTTGAGTGGGGGGTTGTGCTGATCAGTCTGACCCTGGACCCCAATACTTTGTAGGGTTTTCCCTCAGATTCACGCTCATAAATGGCATCAGTTAGGACCGGTGGTGGCGGAGTTAAGGATTAAATATAGCGATCATGTGACGAGCCGAAAAGAGCGGAGGGGGAATCAGTCACCAGAAAAACCAACTACAAGCCCATGAACCCCCATTATACAGTTATCAAAACAACCAACAGAAACAGCAGAGTCACTGTGTACATACATTACATTACTTATCCTGTACTGATCCTGAGTTATATCCTGTATTATACTCCAGAGCTGCACTCACTATTCTGCTGGTGGAGTCACTGTGTACATACATTACTTATCCTGTACTGATCCTGAGTTATATCCTGTATTATACTCCAGAGCTGCACTCACTATTCTGCTGGTGGAGTCACTGTGTACATACATTACATTACTTATCCTGTACTGATCCTGAGTTACATCCTGTATTATACTCCAGAGCTGCACTCACTATTCTGCTGGTGGAGTCACTGTGTACATACATGACATTACTTGTCCTGTACTGATCCTGAGTTACATCCTGTATTATACTCCAGAGCTGCACTCACTATTCTGCTGCTGGAGTCACTGTGTACATACATTACTTATCCTGCACTGATCCTGAGTTACATCCTGTATTATACTCCAGAGCTGCACTCACTATTCTGCTGGTGGAGTCACTGTGTACATACATTACATTACTTATCCTGTACTGATCTTGAGTTATATCCTGTATTATACTCCAGAGCTGCACTCACTATTCTGCTGCTGGAGTCACTGTGTACATACATTGCATTACTTATCCTGTACTGATCCTGAGTTACATCCTGTATTATACTCCAGAGCTGCACTCACTATTCTGCTGGTGGAGTCACTGTGTACATACATTACATTACTTATCCTGTACTGATCCTGAGTTACATCCTGTATTATACCCCAGAGCTGCACTCACTATTCTGCTGCTGGAGTCACTGTGTACATACATTACTTATCCTGTACTGATCCTGAGTTATATCCTGTATTATACTCCAGAGCTGCACTCACTATTCTGCTGGTGGAGTCACTGTGTACATACATTACATTACTTATCCTGTACTGATCTGGAGTTACCTCCTGTATTATACTCCAGAGCTGCACTCACGATTCTGCTGGTGGAGTCACTGTGTACATACATTACATTAATTATCCTGTACTGTTCCTGAGTTACATCCTGTATTATACTCCAGAGCTGCACTCACTATTCTGCTGGTGGAGTCACTGTGTACATACATTACATTACTTATCCTGTACGGATCCTGAGTTATATCCTGTATTATACTCCAGAGCTACACTCACTATTCTGCTGGTGGAGTCACTGTGTACATACATTACATTACTTATCCTGTACTGATCCTGAGTTATATCCTGTATTATACTCCAGAGCTGCACTCACTATTCTTCTGGTGGAGTCACTGTGTACATACATTACTTATCCTGTACTGATCCTGAGTTACATCCTGTATTATACTCCAGAGCTGCACTCACTATTCTGCTGGTGGAGTCACTGTGTACATGCATTACATTACTTATCCTGTACTGATCCTGAGTTATATCCTGTATTATACTCCAGAGCTGCACTGTAAAGCCGGTCATACATTTTGGAGAGTTGTAGGTGACCCCTGTTCCTCCCGCTCGGCTCGGCCTTGTGAACATTAGGATAGGGCAGGATCCTCCACTCCCCCACCTGTGCCTTCTGGACGCCGTTCGATGTGTCAGCCGGAGCTGGTGATTCTGCGGGACCGTATGTCCATCTCATGTGTATGATGTTCCCCGCATATAGATGTCGGGGGATCATGTTGACTTAATATTCCCTGCTCCTTTTGTGGGCTATTAGAGGAGTGTGGTGGCGGCGGTTTTCTTCCCGCACGCTCGTGAGGCCTCGGACTTTGTGGTAGTTGGTGCCCCTCCCCTGCGGTCGATGTGGTAGTCGGTGCCCCTCCCCCGTGGTCTCTGTGGTAGTCGGTGCCCCTCCCCCGTGGTCTCTGTGGTAGTTGGTGCCCCTCCCCTGCGGTCTCTGTGGTAGTCGGTGCCCCTCCCCCGCCGTCCCTGGTGAAGGATATTTGCAGTCACGGGCAGGTACAGCGTCTCCACCTCAGTCTGGATCTCGATGCAGTGGGAACATTCGGCAGCTCCTTCCGGCCCCTCCAGACCTGCGGCCATCGCAAAGATCTCCACGTCCAGCCGCGTCTGCAAACCTGCAGCCACCTGAAGAAACGGGGGTGACGGATCGTACACGGAGTCATACATGAGGGGGGGGGGGGGGGGACACTTGATTAGGGTGTCATGATTAGGGACACTTACCGGGCCCGGGGCGTACAGGACTCTCAGACCAGTGCCGGGCGGCGGCTGCTTCACACAGAACCTGCCAGAAACCACATCTATTAGTGGGAGAGTCTGCGGGGAGTTCTCACCCAGCTTTCCCAGACTCCTGCATAGTCTCTGCTGTGCCATGCTGGGTCGTCGGACAGCTGGGTGACATTTTAACCATTTGATTGGCGAAGACTCCCGGAGCTTCTCTGCTCTAAAACGCCACTTTACCTTCTAGTTGGTGTTTCAATTTGACTGTTTCTTCTATCTCTGTTTGCTGTCAGTGAATGGGAACATTCTTATCTACACCTTCGGTCAGGATGGGTTTTCAGCCCCATCCTTAGGCTCTGTTCACATCACGTTTTTTCCTTTTGTTCAGCGCGTATGACCGGATAGCCCCCGACGTGCGCACGCTAAACGTAACCGTGTCCATAGCGCTCTGTTACCTTCTTTTAGTCTCTGATGCGCTCTTTGGCGGTATGGACCACCACACGTGACCCCGCGAAGAAGCGCCACGATACGTCACGGGCTGTAATAGCTTTTACTGCGTGCCGTTAAACATAAGAAAAAAACAAGATGTGGACAAAACCGCAGCCGTGTCCGGTCTACACAATCCTGCCAGCTCAGCACACCGATACATTTTACCTGCACTGATACATTGTAACAAACTCAGGACAGGGGAGATATTTGTGCTGATGTGTGGAGCTCGCAGAGGGTTGTCTGGACTGGATACAATGGTAACAAACCCTCACCTGTGAGAAGTTTGAGCTCTATACAGGTTTTTGTAGACTCTGGATGTAAACAAAAATGTCCAGTCACTGACAGCAAGCAGAGATCTTGATAAAAAGAACACTTGAAACACATAGGAAAAAGCATGAGCCGGATGCTAAAAATAAAGTGCGCCGGAGTGAATTGTGATTGGAGGAAATCTACTAAAAAGGTGGAGACCACGCCCAGTAAGCCACACCCAGTAGGCCACACCCACTTCTGAGAAATGTTTTGTGCAAATAAGTCACACGCCATCAACTTTTTCAAGCCAAAAAAACTGGCGCAAATCTAATAATAAATTCCCCTGAACTCCATTACAAAGTTCCTGAACCTTTCTTATACAACATACAGAAGACTGCGCTGGCCCTTTAAGCAGCGCTCAGGTGGTCTGACCAGCAGGGGGCGGGTTACCTGCAGAAGTCCACCCCGATGTTCTTGATGGTGACGCTGGTGGAGTACGTGTAGCCTTCTCTGAGGACCCCGAACCGAACCACGGAGGGGATGAGGTGGAATCCCCGGGGAACGCGTGAGGAAGCGGAGGTGGACGCCGTCCGGACGCTGCGTCTTACCGGATCTTCCAACGTGGCGAACTAGAAATATGAAGGAGAAGAAACGGAGGACAAGGGTCAGCGGAGCGTCCGGGATTATCATACCCGAGCCGTCCGCTCACTGCAAATATCCACTGACCACAGACATAGCGCTGACCTCCCCATAACAGTGTATCACCAACAGATCCCCCATAACAGTGTATCATCCACAGATGTCCCCATAACAGTGTATCACCCACAGATGTCCCCATAACAGTGTATCCTCCACAGATGTCCTCATAACAGTGTATCACCCACAGATGTCCCCATAACAGTGTATCACCCACAGATGTCCCCATAACAGTGTATCACCCACAGATGTCCCCATAACAGTGTATCACCCACAGATGTCCCCATAACAGTGTATCCTCCACAGATGTCCCCATAACAGTGTATCCTCCACAGATGTCCCCATAACAGTGTATCATCCACAGATGTCCCCATAACAATGTATCATCCACAGATGTCTCCATAACAGTGTATCACCCACAGATGTCTCCATAACAGTGTATCACCCACAGATGTCCCCATAACAGTGTATCACCCACAGATGTCCCCATAACAGTGTATCATCCACAGATGTCCTCATAACAGTGTATCACCCACAGATGTCTCCATAACAGTGTATCCTCCACAGATGTCCTCATAACAGTGTATCCTCCACAGATGTCCCCATAACAGTGTATCACCCACAGATGTCCACATAACAATGTATCACCCACACATGTCCCCATAACAGTGTATCACCCACAGATGTCCCCATAACAGTGTATCCTCCACAGATGTCCCCATAACAGTGTATCACCCACAGATGTCCACATAACAATGTATCACCCACACATGTCCCCATAACAGTGTATCACCCACAGATGTCCCCATAACAGTGTATCCTCCACAGATGTCCCCATAACAGTGTATCACCCACAGATGTCCCCATAACAGTGTATCATCCACAGATGTCCTTATAACAGTGTATCCTCCACAGATGTCCCCATAACAGTGTATCACCCACAGATGTCCCCATAACAGTGTATCCTCCACAGATGTCCCCATAACAGTGTATCATCCACAGATGTCCCCATAACAGTGTATCCTCCACAGATGTCCCCATAACAGTGTATCCTCCACAGATGTCCCCATAACAGTGTATCATCCACAGAAGTCCCCATAACAGTGTATCATCCACAGATGTCCCCATAACAGTGTATCATCCACAGAAGTCCCCATAACAGTGTATCCTCCACAGATGTCCCCATAACAGTGTATCATCCACAGAAGTCCCCATAACAGTGTATCATCCACAGATGTCCCCATAACAGTGTATCATCCACAGAAGTCCCCATAACAGTGTATCATCCACAGAAGTCCCCATAACAGTGTATCATCCACAGATGTCCCCATAACAGTGTATCATCCACAGAAGTCCCCATAACAGTGTATCCTCCACAGATTTCCCCATAACAGTGTATCACCCACAGATGTCCCCATAACAGTGTATCCTCCACAGATGTCCCCATAACAGTGTATCATCCACAGAAGTCCCCATAACAGTGTATCATCCACAGATGTCCCCATAACAGTGTATCATCCACAGATGTCCCCATAACAGTGTATCACCCACAGATGTCCCCATAACAGTGTATCACCCACAGATGTCCCCATAACAGTGTATCACCCACAGATGTCCTCATAACAGTGTATCATCCACAGATGTCCTCATAACAGTGTATCATCCACAGATGTCCCCATAACAGTGTATCACCCACAGATGTCCCCATAACAGTGTATCACTCACAGATGTCCCCATAACAGTGTATCACCCACAGATGTCCCCATAACAGTGTATCATCCACAGATGTCCTCATAACAGTGTATCATCCACAGATGTCCCCATAACAATGTATCACCCACAGATGTCCTCATAACAGTGTATCATCCACAGATGTCCTCATAACAATGTATCACCCACAGATGTCCCCATAACAGTGTATCACCCACAGATGTCCCCATAACAGTGTATCCTCCACAGATGTCTCCATAACAGTGTATCATCCACAGATGTCCCCATAACAGTGTATCACCCACAGATGTCCTCATAACAGTGTATCACCCACAGATGTCCTCATAACAGTGTATCACCCACAGATGTCTCCATAACAGTGTATCACCCACAGATGTCTCCATAACAGTGTATCACCCACAGATGTCCTCATAACAGTGTATCACCCACAGATGTCTCCATAACAGTGTATCACCCACAGATGTCTCCATAACAGTGTATCATCCACAGATGTCCTCATAACAGTGTATCACCCACAGATGTCCCCATAACAGTGTATCACCCACAGATGTCCTCATAACAGTGTATCATCCACAGATGTCCCCATAACAGTGTATCACCCACAGATGTCCCCATAACAGTGTATCACCCACAGATGTCCTCATAACAGTGTATCATCCACAGATGTCCCCATAACAGTGTATCACCCACAGATGTCCCCATAACAGTGTATCACCCACAGATGTCCCCATAACAGTGTATCACCCACAGATGTCCTCATAACAGTGTATCACCCACAGATGTCCCCATAACAGTGTATCACCCACAGATGTCCTCATAACAGTGTATCACCCACAGATGTCCTCATAACAGTGTATCACCCACAGATGTCTCCATAACAGTGTATCACCCACAGATGTCCTCATAACAGTGTATCACCCACAGATGTCCTCATAACAGTGTATCACCCACAGATGTCCCCATAACAGTGTATCACCCACAGATGTCCTCATAACAGTGTATCCTCCACAGATGTCCTCATAACAGTGTATCCTCCACAGATGTCCCCATAACAGTGTATCATCCACAGATGTCCTCATAACAGTGTATCCTCCACAGATGTCTCCATAACAGTGTATCACCCACAGATGTCCCCATAACAGTGTATCACCCACAGATGTCCTCATAACAGTGTATCATCCACAGATGTCCTCATAACAGTGTATCATCCACAGATGTCCTCATAACAGTGTATCACCCACAGATGTCCCCATAACAGTGTATCACCCACAGATGTCCCCATAACAGTGTATCACCCACAGATGTCCTCATAACAGTGTATCATCCACAGATGTCCTCATAACAGTGTATCACCCACAGATGTCCCCATAACAGTGTATCACCCACAGATGTCCCCATAACAGTGTATCACCACAGATGTCCCCATAACAGTGTATCACCCACAGATGTCCCCATAACAGTGTATCATCCACAGATGTCCCCATAACAGTGTATCACCCACAGATGTCCTCATAACAGTGTATCACCCACAGATGTCCCCATAACAGTGTATCACCCACAGATGTCCCCATAACAGTGTATCACCCACAGATGTCCCCATAACAGTGTATCATCCAAAGATGTCCTCATAACAGTGTATCCTCCACAGATGTCTCCATAACAGTGTATCATCCACAGATGTCCCCATAACAGTGTATCATCCACAGATGTCCCCATAACAGTGTATCACCCACAGATGTCCTCATAACA
Organism: Rhinoderma darwinii; assembly: GCF_050947455.1. Taxonomy (NCBI): domain Eukaryota; kingdom Metazoa; phylum Chordata; class Amphibia; order Anura; family Rhinodermatidae; genus Rhinoderma; species Rhinoderma darwinii. The sequence continues at coordinate 13,969 of NW_027464243.1, forward strand.
GTGTATCACCCACAGATGTCCTCATAACAGTGTATCACCCACAGATGTCCCCATAACAGTGTATCACCCACAGATGTCCTCATAACAGTGTATCACCCACAGATGTCCTCATAACAGTGTATCACCCACAGATGTCCCCATAACAGTGTATCACCCACAGATGTCCCCATAACAGTGTATCACCCACAGATGTCCCCATAACAGTGTATCGCCCACAGATGTCCCCATAACAGTGTATCACCCACAGATGTCCCCATAACAGTGTATCACCCACAGATGTCCCCATAACAGTGTATCATCCACAGATGTCCCCATAACAGTGTATCACCCACAGATGTCCCCATAACAGTGTATCGCCCACAGATGTCCCCATAACAGTGTATCACCCACAGATGTCCCCATAACAGTGTATCATCCACAGATGTCCCCATAACAGTGTATCATCCACAGATGTCCCCATAACAGTGTATCCTCCACAGATGTCCCCATAACAGTGTATCACCCACAGATGTCCCCATAACAGTGTATCACCCACAGATGTCCCCATAACAGTGTATCATCCACAGATGTCCCCATAACAGTGTATCACCCACAGATGTCCCCATAACAGTGTATCATCCACAGATGTCCTCATAACAGTGTATCACCCACAGATGTCTCTATAACAGTGTATCACCCACAGATGTCTCATAACAGTGTATCACCCACAGATGTCCCCATAACAGTGTATCGCCCACAGATGTCCTCATAACAGTGTATCACCCACAGATGTCCTCATAACAGTGTATCATCCACAGATGTCCCCATAACAGTGTATAACCCACAGATGTCCTCATAACAGTGTATCACCCACAGATGTCCCCATAACAGTGTATCACCCACAGATGTCTCCATAACAGTGTATCACCCACAGATGTCCTCATAACAGTGTATCACCCACAGATGTCCCCATAACAGTGTATCCTCCACAGATGTCCCCATAACAGTGTATCATCCACAGATGTCCTCATAACAGTGTATCACCCACAGATGTCCCCATAACAGTGTATCACCCACAGATATCCCCATAACAGTGTATCACCCACAGATGTCCTCATAACAGTGTATCCTCCACAGATGTCCTCATAACAGTGTATCCTCCACAGATGTCCTCATAACAGTGTATCACCCACAGATGTCCCCATAACAGTGTATCACCCACAGATGTCCCCATAACAGTGTATCACCCACAGATGTCCCCATAACAGTGTATCACCCACAGATGTCCCCATAACAGTGTATCACCCACAGATGTCTCCATAACAGTGTATCATCCACAGATGTCCCCATAACAGTGTATCCTCCACAGATGTCCTCATAACAGTGTATCGCCCACAGATGTTCCCATAACAGTGTATCACCCACAGATGTCCCCATAACAGTGTATCACCCACAGATGTCCCCATAACAGTGTATCCTCCACAGATGTCCCCATAACAGTGTATCACCCACAGATGTCTCCATAACAGTGTATCACCCACAGATGTCCCCATAACAGTGTATCACCCACAGATGTCCCCATAACAGTGTATCATCCACAGATGTCCCCATAACAGTGTATCACCCACAGATGTCCTCATAACAGTGTATCCTCCACAGATGTCCCCATAACAGTGTATCACCCACAGATGTCCCCATAACAGTGTATCACCCACAGATGTCCTCATAACAGTGTATCACCCACAGATGTCTCCATAACAGTGTATCACCCACAGATGTCTCCATAACAGTGTATCACCCACAGATGTCCTCATAACAGTGTATCACCCACAGATGTCTCCATAACAGTGTATCACCCACAGATGTCCCCATAACAGTGTATCACCCACAGATGTCCCCATAACAGTGTATCACCCACAGATGTCCTCATAACAGTGTATCACCCACAGATGTCTCCATAACAGTGTATCATCCACAGATGTCCCCATAACAGTGTATCATCCACAGATGTCCCCATAACAGTGTATCACCCACAGATGTCCTCATAACAGTGTATCACCCACAGATGTCTCCATAACAGTGTATCATCCACAGATGTCCCCATAACAGTGTATCATCCACAGATGTCCCCATAACAGTGTATCACCCACAGATGTCCCCATAACAGTGTATCACCCACAGATGTCCCCATAACAGTGTATCACCCACAGATGTCCTCATAACAGTGTATCACCCACAGATGTCCTCATAACAGTGTATCACCCACAGATGTCCCCATAACAGTGTATCACCCACAGATGTCCTCATAACAGTGTATCACCCACAGATGTCCTCATAACAGTGTATCACCCACAGATGTCCCCATAACAGTGTATCATCCACAGATGTCCTCATAACAGTGTATCACCCACAGATGTCCCCATAACAGTGTATCACCACAGATGTCCCCATAACAGTGTATCACCCACAGATGTCCCCATAACAGTGTATCATCCACAGATGTCCCCATAACAGTGTATCACCCACAGATGTCCCGATAACAGTGTATCATCCACAGATGTCCCCATAACAGTGTATCACCCACAGATGTCCTCATAACAGTGTATCACCCACAGATGTCCCCATAACAGTGTATCACCCACAGATGTCCCCATAACAGTGTATCACCCACAGATGTCCCCATAACAGTGTATCATCCAAAGATGTCCTCATAACAGTGTATCACCCACAGATGTCCTCATAACAGTGTATCATCCACAGATGTCCCCATAACAGTGTATCACCCACAGATGTCCCCATAACAGTGTATCATCCACAGCTGTCCCCATAACAGTGTATCACCCACAGATGTCCCCATAACAGTGTATCATCCACAGATGTCCCCATAACAGTGTATCATCCACAGATGTCCCCATAACAGTGTATCATCCACAGATGTCCCCATAACAGTGTATCATCCACAGATGTCCCCATAACAGTGTATCATCCACAGATGTCCCCATAACAGTGTATCACCCACAGATGTCCTCATAACAGTGTATCATCCACAGATGTCCCCATAACAGTGTATCACCCACAGATGTCCCCATAACAGTGTATCATCCACAGATGTCCCCATAACAGTGTATCATCCACAGATGTCCCCATAACAGTGTATCACCCACAGATGTCCCCATAACAGTGTATCACCCACAGATGTCCTCATAACAGTGTATCACCCACAGATGTCCTCATAACAGTGTATCACCCACAGATGTCCCCATAACAGTGTATCACCCACAGATGTCCTCATAACAGTGTATCACCCACAGATGTCCTCATAACAGTGTATCACCCACAGATGTCCTCATAACAGTGTATCACCCACAGATGTCCCCATAACAGTGTATCACCCACAGATGTCCTCATAACAGTGTATCACCCACAGATGTCCTCATAACAGTGTATCACCCACAGATGTCCCCATAACAGTGTATCATCCACAGATGTCCCCATAACAGTGTATCACCCACAGATGTCCTCATAACAGTGTATCACCCACAGATGTCCTCATAACAGTGTATCACCCACAGATGTCCCCATAACAGTGTATCACCCACAGATGTCCTCATAACAGTGTATCACCCACAGATGTCCTCATAACAGTGTATCACCCACAGATGTCCTCATAACAGTGTATCACCCACAGATGTCCCCATAACAGTGTATCACCCACAGATGTCCTCATAACAGTGTATCACCCACAGATGTCCTCATAACAGTGTATCCTCCACAGATGTCTCCATAACAGTGTATCATCCACAGATGTCCCCATAACAGTGTATCATCCACAGATGTCCCCATAACAGTGTATCACCCACAGATGTCCTCATAACAGTGTATCACCCACAGATGTCCTCATAACAGTGTATCACCCACAGATGTCCCCATAACAGTGTATCACCCACAGATGTCCTCATAACAGTGTATCACCCACAGATGTCCTCATAACAGTGTATCACCCACAGATGTCCCCATAACAGTGTATCACCCACAGATGTCCCCATAACAGTGTATCATCCACAGATGTCCCCATAACAGTGTATCCTCCACAGATGTCCCCATAACAGTGTATCACCCACAGATGTCCCCATAACAGTGTATCACCCACAGATGTCCCCATAACAGTGTATCATCCACAGATGTCCCCATAACAGTGTATCACCCACAGATGTCCTCATAACAGTGTATCACCCACAGATGTCCTCATAACAGTGTATCATCCACAGATGTCCCCATAACAGTGTATCACCCACAGATGTCTCCATAACAGTGTATCACCCACAGATGTCTCCATAACAGTGTATAACCCACAGATGTCCTCATAACAGTGTATCACCCACAGATGTCCCCATAACAGTGTATCACCCACAGATGTCCCCATAACAGTGTATCCTCCACAGATGTCCCCATAACACTGTATCACCCACAGATGTCCCCATAACAGTGTATCACCCACAGATGTCTCCATAACAGTGTATCACCCACAGATGTCCCCATAACAGTGTATAACCCACAGATGTCCTCATAACAGTGTATCACCCACAGATGTCCCCATAACAGTGTATCACCCACAGATGTCCCCATAACAGTGTATCACCCACAGATGTCCCCATAACAGTGTATCACCCACAGATGTCCCCATAACAGTGTATCCTCCACAGATGTCCCCATAACAGTGTATCACCCACAGATGTCCTCATAACAGTGTATCACCCACAGATGTCCTCATAACAGTGTATCACCCACAGATGTCCCCATAACAGTGTATCATCCACAGATGTCCCCATAACAGTGTATCCTCCACAGATGTCCTCATAACAGTGTATCACCCACAGATGTCCCCATAACAGTGTATCCTCCACAGATGTCCCCATAACAGTGTATCACCCACAGATGTCCTCATAACAGTGTATCACCCACAGATGTCCCCATAACAGTGTATCACCCACAGATGTCCCCATAACAGTGTATCACCCACAGATGTCCCCATAACAGTGTATCATCCAAAGATGTCCTCATAACAGTGTATCCTCCACAGATGTCTCCATAACAGTGTATCATCCACAGATGTCCCCATAACAGTGTATCATCCACAGATGTCCCCATAACAGTGTATCACCCACAGATGTCCTCATAACAGTGTATCACCCACAGATGTCCTCATAACAGTGTATCACCCACAGATGTCCCCATAACAGTGTATCACCCACAGATGTCCTCATAACAGTGTATCACCCACAGATGTCCTCATAACAGTGTATCCTCCACAGATGTCCTCATAACAGTGTATCATCCACAGATGTCCTCATAACAGTGTATCCTCCACAGATGTCTCCATAACAGTGTATCATCCACAGATGTCCCCATAACAGTGTATCACCCACAGATGTCCCCATAACAGTGTATCACCCACAGATGTCCCCATAACAGTGTATCATCCACAGATGTCCCCATAACAGTGTATCCTCCACAGATGTCCCCATAACAGTGTATCACCCACAGATGTCCCCATAACAGTGTATCACCCACAGATGTCCCCATAACAGTGTATCATCCACAGATGTCCCCATAACAGTGTATCACCCACAGATGTCCCCATAACAGTGTATCATCCACAGATGTCCTCATAACAGTGTATCACCCACAGATGTCTCTATAACAGTGTATCACCCACAGATGTCTCATAACAGTGTATCATCCACAGATGTCCCCATAACAGTGTATAACCCACAGATGTCCTCATAACAGTGTATCACCCACAGATGTCCCCATAACAGTGTATCGCCCACAGATGTCCTCATAACAGTGTATCACCCACAGATGTCCTCATAACAGTGTATCATCCACAGATGTCCCCATAACAGTGTATAACCCACAGATGTCCTCATAACAGTGTATCACCCACAGATGTCCCCATAACAGTGTATCACCCACAGATGTCTCCATAACAGTGTATCACCCACAGATGTCCTCATAACAGTGTATCACCCACAGATGTCCCCATAACAGTGTATCACCCACAGATGTCCCCATAACAGTGTATCACCCACAGATGTCCCCATAACAGTGTATCACCCACAGATGTCCCCATAACAGTGTATCCTCCACAGATGTCCCCATAACAGTGTATCACCCACAGATGTCCTCATAACAGTGTATCACCCACAGATGTCCCCATAACAGTGTATCCTCCACAGATGTCCCCATAACAGTGTATCACCCACAGATGTCCTCATAACAGTGTATCCTCCACAGATGTCCCCATAACAGTGTATCACCCACAGATGTCCTCATAACAGTGTATCACCCACAGATGTCTCCATAACAGTGTATCACCCACAGATGTCCCCATAACAGTGTATCCTCCACAGATGTCCCCATAACAGTGTATCACCCACAGATGTCCTCATAACAGTGTATCACCCACAGATGTCCTCATAACAGTGTATCATCCACAGATGTCCCCATAACAGTGTATCACCCACAGATGTCCCCATAACAGTGTATCCTCCACAGATGTCCTCATAACAGTGTATCACCCACAGATGTCCTCATAACAGTGTATCACCCACAGATGTCCTCATAACAGTGTATCACCACAGATGTCCCCATAACAGTGTATCATCCACAGATGTCCCCATAACAGTGTATCACCCACAGATGTCCCCATAACAGTGTATCATCCACAGATGTCCCCATAACAGTGTATCACCCACAGATGTCCTCATAACAGTGTATCACCCACAGATGTCCCCATAACAGTGTATCACCCACAGATGTCCTCATAACAGTGTATCACCCACAGATGTCCCCATAACAGTGTATCACCCACAGATGTCCCCATAACAGTGTATGATCCACAGATGTCCCCATAACAGTGTATCACCCACAGATGTCCCCATAACAGTGTATCACCCACAGATGTCCCCATAACAGTGTATCACCCACAGATGTCCCCATAACAGTGTATCACCCACAGATGTCCCCATAACAGTGTATCACCCACAGATGTCCCCATAACAGTGTATCATCCACAGATGTCCCCATAACAGTGTATCACCCACAGATGTCCCCATAACAGTGTATCACCCACAGATGTCCCCATAACAGTGTATCATCCACAGATGTCCCCATAACAGTGTATCACCCACAGATGTCCTCATAACAGTGTATCCTCCACAGATGTCCCCATAACAGTGTATCACCCACAGATGTCCCCATAACAGTGTATCATCCACAGATGTCCCCATAACAGTGTATCACCCACAGATGTCCTCATAACAGTGTATCATCCACAGATGTCCCCATAACAGTGTATCATCCACAGATGTCCCCATAACAGTGTATCATCCACAGATGTCCCCATAACAGTGTATCCTCCACAGATGTCCCCATAACAGTGTATCATCCACAGATGTCCCCATAACAGTGTATCATCCACAGATGTCTCCATAACAGTGTATCCTCCACAGATGTCCCCATAACAGTGTATCACCCACAGATGTCCCCATAACAGTGTATCACCCACAGATGTCTCCATAACAGTGTATCATCCACAGATGTCCTCATAACAGTGTATCACCCACAGATGTCCCCATAACAGTGTATCATCCACAGATGTCCCCATAACAGTGTATCACCCACAGATGTCCTCATAACAGTGTATCCTCCACAGATGTCCCCATAACAGTGTATCACCCACAGATGTCCCCATAACAGTGTATCATCCACAGATGTCCCCATAACAGTGTATCACCCACAGATGTCCTCATAACAGTGTATCCTCCACAGATGTCCCCATAACAGTGTATCATCCACAGATGTCCCCATAACAGTGTATCATCCACAGATGTCCCCATAACAGTGTATCACCCACAGATGTCCCCATAACAGTGTATCACCCACAGATGTCCCCATAACAGTGTATCACCCACAGATGTCCTCATAACAGTGTATCACCCACAGATGTCCTCATAACAGTGTATCATCCACAGATGTCCCCATAACAGTGTATCACCCACAGATGTCCCCATAACAGTGTATCACCCACAGATGTCCCCATAACAGTGTATCATCCACAGATGTCCTCATAACAGTGTATCACCCACAGATGTCCCCATAACAGTGTATCACCCACAGATGTCCCCATAACAGTGTATCACCCACAGATGTCTCCATAACAGTGTATCACCCACAGATGTCCCCATAACAGTGTATCACCCACAGATGTCCTCATAACAGTGTATCATCCACAGATGTCCTCATAACAGTGTATCATCCACAGATGTCCTCATAACAATGTATCACCCACAGATGTCCCCATAACAGTGTATCACCCACAGATGTCCTCATAACAGTGTATCCTCCACAGATGTCTCCATAACAGTGTATCATCCACAGATGTCCCCATAACAGTGTATCATCCACAGATGTCCCCATAACAGTGTATCACCCACAGATGTCCTCATAACAGTGTATCCTCCACAGATGTCCCCATAACAGTGTATCCTCCACAGATGTCCTCATAACAGTGTATCCTCCACAGATGTCTCCATAACAGTGTATCATCCACAGATGTCCCCATAACAGTGTATCATCCACAGATGTCCCCATAACAGTGTATCATCCACAGATGTCCCCATAACAGTGTATCACCCACAGATGTCCTCATAACAGTGTATCACCCACAGATGTCTCCATAACAGTGTATCACCCACAGATGTCTCCATAACAGTGTATCACCCACAGATGTCCTCATAACAGTGTATCACCCACAGATGTCTCCATAACAGTGTATCACCCACAGATGTCCCCATAACAGTGTATCACCCACAGATGTCCTCATAACAGTGTATCACCCACAGATGTCTCCATAACAGTGTATCACCCACAGATGTCTCCATAACAGTGTATCATCCACAGATGTCCCCATAACAGTGTATCATCCACAGATGTCCCCATAACAGTGTATCACCCACAGATGTCCCCATAACAGTGTATCACCCACAGATGTCCTCATAACAGTGTATCACCCACAGATGTCCTCATAACAGTGTATCACCCACAGATGTCCCCATAACAGTGTATCACCCACAGATGTCCTCATAACAGTGTATCACCCACAGATGTCCTCATAACAGTGTATCACCCACAGATGTCCCCATAACAGTGTATCATCCACAGATGTCCTCATAACAGTGTATCACCCACAGATGTCCCCATAACAGTGTATCACCCACAGATGTCCCCATAACAGTGTATCACCACAGATGTCCCCATAACAGTGTATCACCCACAGATGTCCCGATAACAGTGTATCATCCACAGATGTCCCCATAACAGTGTATCACCCACAGATGTCCTCATAACAGTGTATCACCCACAGATGTCCCCATAACAGTGTATCACCCACAGATGTCCCCATAACAGTGTATCACCCACAGATGTCCCCATAACAGTGTATCATCCAAAGATGTCCTCATAACAGTGTATCCTCCACAGATGTCTCCATAACAGTGTATCATCCACAGATGTCCCCATAACAGTGTATCATCCACAGATGTCCCCATAACAGTGTATCACCCACAGATGTCCTCATAACAGTGTATCACCCACAGATGTCCTCATAACAGTGTATCACCCACAGATGTCCCCATAACAGTGTATCACCCACAGATGTCTCCATAACAGTGTATCACCCACAGATGTCCTCATAACAGTGTATCACCCACAGATGTCCTCATAACAGTGTATCACCCACAGATGTCCCCATAACAGTGTATCACCCACAGATGTCCCCATAACAGTGTATCATCCACAGATGTCCCCATAACAGTGTATCCTCCACAGATGTCCCCATAACAGTGTATCACCCACAGATGTCCCCATAACAGTGTATCACCCACAGATGTCCCCATAACAGTGTATCATCCACAGATGTCCCCATAACAGTGTATCACCCACAGATGTCCTCATAACAGTGTATCACCCACAGATGTCCTCATAACAGTGTATCATCCACAGATGTCCCCATAACAGTGTATCACCCACAGATGTCTCCATAACAGTGTATCACCCACAGATGTCTCCATAACAGTGTATAACCCACAGATGTCCTCATAACAGTGTATCACCCACAGATGTCCCCACAACAGTGTATCACCCACAGATGTCCCCACAACAGTGTATCACCCACAGATGTCCCCATAACAGTGTATCACCCACAGATGTCCCCATAACAGTGTATCCTCCACAGATGTCCCCATAACAGTGTATCACCCACAGATGTCCTCATAACAGTGTATCATCCACAGATGTCCCCATAACAGTGTATCACCCACAGATGTCTCCATAACAGTGTATCACCCACAGATGTCCCCATAACAGTGTATAACCCACAGATGTCCTCATAACAGTGTATCACCCACAGATGTCCCCATAACAGTGTATCACCCACAGATGTCCCCATAACAGTGTATCACCCACAGATGTCCCCATAACAGTGTATCACCCACAGATGTCCCCATAACAGTGTATCCTCCACAGATGTCCCCATAACAGTGTATCACCCACAGATGTCCTCATAACAGTGTATCACCCACAGATGTCCTCATAACAGTGTATCACCCACAGATGTCCCCATAACAGTGTATCATCCACAGATGTCCCCATAACAGTGTATCCTCCACAGATGTCCTCATAACAGTGTATCACCCACAGATGTCCCCATAACAGTGTATCCTCCACAGATGTCCCCATAACAGTGTATCACCCACAGATGTCCTCATAACAGTGTATCACCCACAGATGTCCCCATAACAGTGTATCCTCCACAGATGTCCCCATAACAGTGTATCACCCACAGATGTCCCCATAACAGTGTATCCTCCACAGATGTCCCCATAACAGTGTATCATCCACAGATGTCCCCATAACAGTGTATCACCCACAGATGTCCTCATAACAGTGTATCACCCACAGATGTCCCCATAACAGTGTATCCTCCACAGATGTCCCCATAACAATGTATCATCCACAGATGTCCTCATAACAGTGTATCACCCACAGATGTCCCCATAACAATGTATCACCCACAGATGTCCCCATAACAGTGTATCACCCACAGATGTCCTCATAACAGTGTATCACCCACAGATGTCCCCATAACAGTGTATCACCCACACATGTCCCCATAACAGTGTATCACCCACAGATGTCCCCATAACAGTGTATCCTCCACAGATGTCCCCATAACAGTGTATCACCCACAGATGTCCCCATAACAGTGTATCACCCACAGATGTCTCCATAACAGTGTATCACCCACAGATGTCCCCATAACAGTGTATCCTCCACAGATGTCCTCATAACAGTGTATCACCCACAGATGTCCCCATAACAGTGTATCCTCCACAGATGTCCCCATAACAGTGTATCCTCCACAGATGTCCTCATAACAGTGTATCCTCCACAGATGTCCTCATAACAGTGTATCACCCACAGATGTCCCCATAACAGTGTATCACCCACAGATGTCCCCATAACAGTGTATCACCCACAGATGTCCCCATAACAGTGTATCATCCACAGATGTCCCCATAACAGTGTATCACCCACAGATGTCCCCATAACAGTGTATCACCCACAGATGTCTCCATAACAGTGTATCATCCACAGATGTCCCCATAACAGTGTATCCTCCACAGATGTCCTCATAACAGTGTATCCTCCACAGATGTCCCCATAACAGTGTATCACCCACAGATGTCCCCATAACAGTGTATCACCCACAGATGTCTCCATAACAGTGTATCCTCCACAGATGTCCCCATAACAGTGTATCACCCACAGATGTCCCCATAACAGTGTATCACCCACAGATGTCCCCATAACAGTGTATCGCCCACAGATGTTCCCATAACAGTGTATCACCCACAGATGTCCCCATAACAGTGTATCACCCACAGATGTCCTCATAACAGTGTATCACCCACAGATGTCCCCATAACAGTGTATGATCCACAGATGTCCTCATAACAGTGTATCACCCACAGATGTCTCCATAACAGTGTATCCTCCACAGATGTCCTCATAACAGTGTATCGCCCACAGATGTCTCCATAACAGTGTATCCTCCACAGATGTCCCCATAACAGTGTATCGCCCACAGATGTTCCCATAACAGTGTATCACCCACAGATGTCCCCATAACAGTGTATCACCCACAGATGTCCTCATAACAGTGTATCACCCACAGATGTCCCCATAACAGTGTATGATCCACAGATGTCCCCATAACAGTGTATCACCCACAGATGTCTCCATAACAGTGTATCATCCACAGATGTCCCCATAACAGTGTATCCTCCACAGATGTCCTCATAACAGTGTATCCTCCACAGATGTCCCCATAACAGTGTATCGCCCACAGATGTTCCCATAACAGTGTATCACCCACAGATGTCCCCATAACAGTGTATCACCCACAGATGTCCTCATAACAGTGTATCACCCACAGATGTCCCCATAACAGTGTATCCTCCACAGATGTCCTCATAACAGTGTATCCTCCACAGATGTCCCCATAACAGTGTATCGCCCACAGATGTTCCCATAACAGTGTATCACCCACAGATGTCCCCATAACAGTGTATCCTCCACAGATGTCCTCATAACAGTGTATCGCCCACAGATGTTCCCATAACAGTGTATCACCCACAGATGTCCCCATAACAGTGTATCACCCACAGATGTCCTCATAACAGTGTATCACCCACAGATGTCCTCATAACAGTGTATCACCCACAGATGTCCCCATAACAGTGTATGATCCACAGATGTCCCCATAACAGTGTATCATCCACAGATGTCCTCATAACAGTGTATCACCCACAGATGTCCCCATAACAGTGTATCACCCACAGATGTCCTCATAACAGTGTATCGCCCACAGATGTTCCCATAACAGTGTATCACCCACAGATGTCCCCATAACAGTGTATCACCCACAGATGTCCTCATAACAGTGTATCACCCACAGATGTCCCCATAACAGTGTATCACCCACAGATGTCCCCATAACAGTGTATCACCCACAGATGTCCCCATAACAGTGTATCACCCACAGATGTCCCCATAACAGTGTATCATCCACAGATGTCCCCATAACAGTGTATCCTCCACAGATGTCCCCATAACAGTGTATCACCCACAGATGTCCTCATAACAGTGTATCACCCACAGATGTCCCCATAACAGTGTATCACCCACAGATGTCCCCATAACAGTGTATCACCCACAGATGTCCCCATAACAGTGTATCACCCACAGATGTCCCCATAACAGTGTATCACCCACAGATGTCCTCATAACAGTGTATCACCCACAGATGTCCCCATAACAGTGTATCATCCACAGATGTCCCCATAACAGTGTATCACCCACAGATGTCCCCATAACAGTGTATCACCCACAGATGTCCTCATAACAGTGTATCGCCCACAGATGTTCCCATAACAGTGTATCACCCACAGATGTCCCCATAACAGTGTATCACCCACAGATGTCCTCATAACAGTGTATCACCCACAGATGTCTCCATAACAGTGTATCCTCCACAGATGTCCTCATAACAGTGTATCACCCACAGATGTCCCCATAACATTGTATCACCCACAGATGTCCCCATAACAGTGTATCCTCCACAGATGTCTCCATAACAGTGTATCCTCCACAGATGTCTCCATAACAGTGTATCATCCACAGATGTCTCCATAACAGTGTATCACCCACAGATGTCCCCATAACAGTGTATCGCCCACAGATGTTCCCATAACAGTGTATCACCCACAGATGTCCCCATAACAGTGTATCCTCCACAGATGTCTCCATAACAGTGTATCATCCACAGATGTCTCCATAACAGTGTATCACCCACAGATGTCTCCATAACAGTGTATCATCCACAGATGTCCTCATAACAGTGTATCAACCACAGATGTCCTCATAACAGTGTATCACCCACAGATGTTCCCATAACAGTGTATCACCCACAGATGTCCCCATAACAGTGTATCACCCACAGATGTCCTCATAACAGTGTATCACCCACAGATGTCCCCATAACAGTGTATCACCCACAGATGTCCCCATAACAGTGTATCACCCACAGATGTCCTCATAACAGTGTATCACCCACAGATGTCCTCATAACAGTGTATCACCCACAGATGTCTCCATAACAGTGCATCATCCACAGATGTCCCCATAACAGTGTATCACCCACAGATGTCCCCATAACAGTGTATCACCCACAGATGTCCCCATAACAGTGTATCACCCACAGATGTCCTCATAACAGTGTATCATCCACAGATGTCCTCATAACAGTGTATCACCCACAGATGTCCCCATAACAGTGCATCATCCACAGATGTCCTCATAACAGTGTATCACCCACAGATGTCCCCATAACAGTGTATCATCCACAGATGTCTCCATAACAGTGTATCACCCACAGATGTCTCCATAACAGTGTATCACCCACAGATGTCCCCATAACAGTGTATCACCCACAGATGTCCCCATAACAGTGTATCCTCCACAGATGTCCCCATAACAGTGTATCCTCCACAGATGTCCTCATAACAGTGTATCACCCACAGATGTCCCCATAACAGTGCATCATCCACAGATGTCCTCATAACAGTGTATCACCCACAGATGTCCCCATAACAGTGTATCACCCACAGATGTCCCCATAACAGTGTATCACCCACAGATGTCTCATAACAGTGTATCCTCCACAGATGTCCTCATAACAGTGTATCACCCACAGATGTCCTCATAACAGTGTATCATCCACAGATGTCCCCATAACAGTGTATCCTCCACAGATGTCCTCATAACAGTGTATCCTCCACAGATGTCCTCATAACAGTGTATCACCCACAGATGTCCTCATAACAGTGTATCACCCACAGATGTCCCCATAACAGTGTATCATCCACAGATGTCCACATAACAATGTATCACCCACAGATGTCCCCATAACAGTGTATCCTCCACAGATCTCCCCATAACAGTGTATCACCCACAGATGTCCCCATAACAGTGTATCACCCACAGATGTCCCCATAACAGTGTATCACCCACAGATGTCCTCATAACAGTGTATCATCCACAGATGTCTCCATAACAGTGTATCACCCACAGATGTCTCCATAACAGTGTATCACCCACAGATGTCCCCATAACAGTGTATCACCCACAGATGTCCCCATAACAGTGTATCCTCCACAGATGTCCCCATAACAGTGCATCATCCACAGATGTCCTCATAACAGTGTATCACCCACAGATGTCTCCATAACAGTGTATCACCCACAGATGTCTCCATAACAGTGTATCACCCACAGATCTCTCCATAACAGTGTATCACCCACAGATGTCTCCATAACAGTGTATCATCCACAGATGTCCCCATAACAGTGTATCCTCCACAGATGTCCTCATAACAGTGTATCGCCCACAGATGTTCCCATAACAGTGTATCACCCACAGATGTCCCCATAACAGTGTATCACCCACAGATGTCCCCATAACAGTGTATCCTCCACAGATATCTCCATAACAGTGTATCATCCACAGATGTCCTCATAACAGTGTATCACCCACAGATGTCCTCATAACAGTGTATCCTCCACAGATGTCCCCATAACAGTGTATCATCCACAGATGTCCTCATAACAGTGTATCGCCCACAGATGTTCCCATAACAGTGTATCACCCACAGATGTCCCCATAACAGTGTATCACCCACAGATGTCCCCATAACAGTGTATCACCCACAGATGTCCCCATAACAGTGTATCATCCACAGATGTCCTCATAACAGTGTATCATCCACAGATGTCCCCATAACAGTGTATCACCCACAGATGCCCCCATAACAGTGTATCATCCACAGATGTCCCCATAACAGTGTATCATCCACAGATGTCCCCATAACAGTGTATCACCCACAGATGTCCCCATAACAGTGTATCATCCACAGATGTCCTCATAACAGTGTATCATCCACAGATGTCCCCATAACAGTGTATCACCCACAGATGTCCCCATAACAGTGTATCACCCACAGATGTCCCCATAACAGTGTATCACCCACAGATGCCCCATAACAGTGTATCACCCACAGATGTCTCTATAACAGTGTATCACCCACAGATGTCCCCATAACAGTGTATCACCCACAGATGTCCCCATAACAGTGTATCACCCACAGATGTCCTCATAACAGTGTATCACCCACAGATGTCCTCATAACAGTGTATCACCCACAGATGTCCCCATAACAGTGTATCATCCACAGATGTCCCCATAACAGTGTATCACCCACAGATGTCCCCATAACAGTGTATCACCCACAGATGTCCCCATAACAGTGT
Organism: Rhinoderma darwinii; assembly: GCF_050947455.1. Classification (NCBI taxonomy): domain Eukaryota; kingdom Metazoa; phylum Chordata; class Amphibia; order Anura; family Rhinodermatidae; genus Rhinoderma; species Rhinoderma darwinii. Next base: position 30,438 of record NW_027464243.1, read on the forward strand.
ATCACCCACAGATGTCCCCATAACAGTGTATCCTCCACAGATGTCCCCATAACAGTGTATCACCCACAGATGTCCCCATAACAGTGTATCACCCACAGATGTCCTCATAACAGTGTATCACCCACAGATGTCCTCATAACAGTGTATCACCCACAGATGTCCCCATAACAGTGTATCATCCACAGATGTCCTCATAACAGTGTATCACCCACAGATGTCCCCATAACAGTGTATCACCCACAGATGTCCCCATAACAGTGTATCATCCACAGATGTCCCCATAACAGTGTATCCTCCACAGATGTCCCCATAACAGTGTATCACCCACAGATGTCTCCATAACAGTGCATCATCCACAGATGTCCCCATAACAGTGTATCATCCACAGATGTCCCCATAACAGTGTATCATCCACAGATGTCCCCATAACAGTGTATCACCCACAGATGTCTCCATAACAGTGTATCACCCACAGATGTCCCCATAACAGTGTATCACCCACAGATGTCCTCATAACAGTGTATCCTCCACAGATGTCCCCATAACAGTGTATCACCCACAGATGTCCTCATAACAGTGTATCACCCACAGATGTCCCCATAACAGTGTATCACCCACAGATGTCCCCATAACAGTGTATCATCCACAGATGTCCTCATAACAGTGTATCACCCACAGATGTCCCCATAACAGTGTATCATCCACAGATGTCCCCATAACAGTGTATCACCCACAGATGTCCCCATAACAGTGTATCACCCACAGATGTCTCCATAACAGTGTATCACCCACAGATGTCTCCATAACAGTGTATCGCCCACAGATGTCCCCATAACAATGTATCATCCACAGATGTCCTCATAACAGTGTATCACCCACAGATGCCTCCATAACAGTGTATCACCCACAGATGTCCCCATAACAGTGTATCATCCACAGATGTCCCCATAACAGTGTATCACCCACAGATGTCCCCATAACAGTGTATCATCCACAGATGTCCTCATAGCAGTGTATCACCCACAGATGTCCCCATAACAGTGTATCACCCACAGATGTCCCCATAACAGTGTATCACCCACAGATGTCTCCATAACAGTGTATCGCCCACAGATGTCCCCATAACAATGTATCATCCACAGATGTCCTCATAACAGTGTATCACCCACAGATGTCCCCATAACAGTGTATCATCCACAGATGTCCTCATAACAGTGTATCACCCACAGATGTCTCCATAACAGTGTATCGCCCACAGATGTCCCCATAACAATGTATCATCCACAGATGTCCCCATAACAGTGTATCACCCACAGATGTCCCCATAACAGTGTATCACCCACAGATGTCCTCATAACAGTGTATCGCCCACAGATGTTCCCATAACAGTGTATCACCCACAGATGTCCTCATAACAGTGTATCACCCACAGATGTCTCCATAACAGTGTATCACCCACAGATGTCCCCATAACAGTGTATCACCCACAGATGTCCTCATAACAGTGTATCCTCCACAGATGTCCCCATAACAGTGTATCACCCACAGATGTCCCCATAACAGTGTATCGCCCACAGATGTCCTCATAACAGTGTATCATCCACAGATGTCTCCATAACAGTGTATCACCCACAGATGTCTCCATAACAGTGTATCACCCACAGATGTTCCCATAACAGTGTATCACCCACAGATGTCCCCATAACAGTGTATCACCCACAGATGTTCCCATAACAGTGTATCACCCACAGATGTCCTCAGAACAGTGTATCACCCACAGATGTCTCCATAACAGTGTATCCTCCACAGATGTCCCCATAACAGTGTATCCTCCACAGATGTCCTCATAACAGTGTATCATCCACAGATGTCTCCATAACAGTGTATCACCCACAGATGTCTCCATAACAGTGTATCACCCACAGATGTTCCCATAACAGTGTATCACCCACAGATGTCCCCATAACAGTGTATCCTCCACAGATGTCCCCATAACAGTGTATCCTCCACAGATGTCCTCATAACAGTGTATCGCCCACAGATGTTCCCATAACAGTGTATCACCCACAGATGTCCCCATAACAGTGTATCACCCACAGATGTCCCCATAACAGTGTATCATCCACAGATGTCCCCATAACAGTGTATCACCCACAGATGTCCTCATAACAGTGTATCACCCACAGATGTTCCCATAACAGTGTATCACCCACAGATGTCCTCATAACAGTGTATCACCCACAGATGTCCCCATAACAGTGTATCACCCACAGATGTCCCCATAACAGTGTATCACCCACAGATGTCCTCATAACAGTGTATCACCCACAGATGTCCTCATAACAGTGTATCCTCCACAGATGTCCCCATAACAGTGTATCACCCACAGATGTCCTCATAACAGTGTATCATCCACAGATGTCTCCATAACAGTGTATCACCCACAGATGTCTCCATAACAGTGTATCCTCCACAGATGTCCCCATAACAGTGTATCACCCACAGATGTCCTCATAACAGTGTATCCTCCACAGATGTCCCCATAACAGTGTATCACCCACAGATGTCTCCATAACAGTGTATCACCCACAGATGTCCCCATAACAGTGTATCACCCACAGATGTCCCCATAACAGTGTATCACCCACAGATGTCCCCATAACAGTGTATCACCCACAGATGTCCCCATAACAGTGTATCACCCACAGATGTCCCCATAACAGTGCATCATCCACAGATGTCCTCATAACAGTGTATCACCCACAGATGTCTCCATAACAGTGTATCACCCACAGATGTCTCCATAACAGTGTATCACCCACAGATCTCTCCATAACAGTGTATCACCCACAGATGTCTCCATAACAGTGTATCATCCACAGATGTCCCCATAACAGTGTATCGCCCACAGATGTTCTCATAACAGTGTATCACCCACAGATGTCCCCATAACAGTGTATCATCCACAGATGTCCTCATAACAGTGTATCCTCCACAGATGTCCTCATAACAGTGTATCCTCCACAGATGTCCTCATAACAGTGTATCACCCACAGATGTCCTCATAACAGTGTATCCTCCACAGATGTCCTCATAACAGTGTATCCTCCACAGATGTCCTCATAACAGTGTATCCTCCACAGATGTCCTCATAACAGTGTATCACCCACAGATGTCCCCATAACAGTGTATCACCCACAGATGTCCCCATAACAGTGTATCACCCACAGATGTCCCCATAACAGTGTATCACCCACAGATGTCCCCATAACAGTGTATCACCCACAGATGTCCCCATAACAGTGTATCACCCACAGATGTCTCCATAACAGTGTATCACCCACAGATCTCTCCATAACAGTGTATCACCCACAGATGTCTCCATAACAGTGTATCATCCACAGATGTCCCCATAACAGTGTATCGCCCACAGATGTTCTCATAACAGTGTATCACCCACAGATGTCCCCATAACAGTGTATCATCCACAGATGTCCTCATAACAGTGTATCCTCCACAGATGTCCTCATAACAGTGTATCCTCCACAGATGTCCTCATAACAGTGTATCACCCACAGATGTCCCCATAACAGTGTATCACCCACAGATGTCCCCATAACAGTGTATCACCCACAGATGTCCCCATAACAGTGTATCACCCACAGATGTCCCCATAACAGTGTATCATCCACAGATGTCTCCATAACAGTGTATCACCCACAGATGTCCCCATAACAGTGTATCCTCCACAGATGTCTCCATAACAGTGTATCGCCCACAGATGTTCCCATAACAGTGTATCACCCACAGATGTCCCCATAACAGTGTATCACCCACAGATGTCCCCATAACAGTGTATCCTCCACAGATGTCTCCATAACAGTGTATCATCCACAGATGTCCTCATAACAGTGTATCACCCACAGATGTCCTCATAACAGTGTATCCTCCACAGATGTCCCCATAACAGTGTATCATCCACAGATGTCCTCATAACAGTGTATCGCCCACAGATGTTCCCATAACAGTGTATCACCCACAGATGTCCCCATAACAGTGTATCACCCACAGATGTCCCCATAACAGTGTATCATCCACAGATGTCCTCATAACAGTGTATCATCCACAGATGTCCCCATAACAGTGTATCACCCACAGATGTCCTCATAACAGTGTATCATCCACAGATGTCCCCATAACAGTGTATCACCCACAGATGTCCCCATAACAGTGTATCACCCACAGATGTCCCCATAACAGTGTATCACCCACAGATGCCCCATAACAGTGTATCACCCACAGATGTCCTCATAACAGTGTATCACCCACAGATGTCCTCATAACAGTGTATCACCCACAGATGTCCCCATAACAGTGTATCATCCACAGATGTCCTCATAACAGTGTATCACCCACAGATGTCCCCATAACAGTGTATCACCCACAGATGTCCCCATAACAGTGTATCATCCACAGATGTCCCCATAACAGTGTATCCTCCACAGATGTCCCCATAACAGTGTATCACCCACAGATGTCTCCATAACAGTGCATCATCCACAGATGTCCCCATAACAGTGTATCATCCACAGATGTCCCCATAACAGTGTATCATCCACAGATGTCCCCATAACAGTGTATCACCCACAGATGTCTCCATAACAGTGTATCACCCACAGATGTCCCCATAACAGTGTATCACCCACAGATGTCCTCATAACAGTGTATCATCCACAGATGTCCTCATAACAGTGTATCATCCACAGATGTCCTCATAACAGTGTATCACCCACAGATGTCTCCATAACAGTGTATCGCCCACAGATGTCCCCATAACAATGTATCATCCACAGATGTCCTCATAACAGTGTATCATCCACAGATGTCCCCATAACAGTGTATCACCCACAGATGCCTCCATAACAGTGTATCACCCACAGATGTCCCCATAACAGTGTATCATCCACAGATGTCCCCATAACAGTGTATCACCCACAGATGTCCCCATAACAGTGTATCATCCACAGATGTCCTCATAGCAGTGTATCATCCACAGATGTCCCCATAACAGTGTATCACCCACAGATGTCCTCATAACAGTGTATCACCCACAGATGTCTCCATAACAGTGTATCACCCACAGATGTCCTCATAACAGTGTATCACCCACAGATGTCCCCATAACAGTGTATCGCCCACAGATGTCCCCATAACAATGTATCATCCACAGATGTCCTCATAACAGTGTATCATCCACAGATGTCCCCATAACAATGTATCACCCACAGATGTCTCCATAACAGTGTATCACCCACAGATGTCCCCATAACAGTGTATCACCCACAGATGTCCCCATAACAGTGTATCCTCCACAGATGTCCCCATAACAATGTATCATCCACAGATGTCCTCATAACAGTGTATCACCCACAGATGCCTCCATAACAGTGTATCACCCACAGATGTCCCCATAACAGTGTATCATCCACAGATGTCCCCATAACAGTGTATCACCCACAGATGTCCCCATAACAGTGTATCACCCACAGATGTCCCCATAACAGTGTATCACCCACAGATGTCCTCATAACAGTGTATCACCCACAGATGTCCTCATAACAGTGTATCCTCCACAGATGTCCCCATAACAGTGTATCACCCACAGATGTCTCCATAACAGTGCATCATCCACAGATGTCCCCATAACAGTGCATCATCCACAGATGTCCTCATAACAGTGTATCATCCACAGATGTCTCCATAACAGTGTATCCTCCACAGATGTCTCCATAACAGTGTATCATCCACAGATGTCCCCATAACAGTGTATCATCCACAGATGTCTCCATAACAGTGTATCACCCACAGATGTCCCCATAACAGTGTATCACCCACAGATGTCCCCATAACAGTGTATCACCCACAGATGTCCCCATAACAGTGTATCACCCACAGATGTCCCCATAACAGTGTATCACCCACAGATGTCCCCATAACAGTGTATCACCCACAGATGTTCCCATAACAGTGTATCACCCACAGATGTCTCCATAACAGTGTATCACCCACAGATGTCCCCATAACAGTGTATCACCCACAGATGTCCCCATAACAGTGTATCACCCACAGATGTCCTCATAACAGTGTATCACCCACAGATGTCCCCATAACAGTGTATCCTCCACAGATGTCCCCATAACAGTGTATCACCCACAGATGTCTCCATAACAGTGTATCACCCACAGATCTCTCCATAACAGTGTATCACCCACAGATGTCTCCATAACAGTGTATCATCCACAGATGTCCCCATAACAGTGTATCCTCCACAGATGTCCTCATAACAGTGTATCGCCCACAGATGTTCCCATAACAGTGTATCACCCACAGATGTCCCCATAACAGTGTATCACCCACAGATGTCCCCATAACAGTGTATCCTCCACAGATGTCTCCATAACAGTGTATCATCCACAGATGTCCTCATAACAGTGTATCACCCACAGATGTCCTCATAACAGTGTATCATCCACAGATGTCCCCATAACAGTGTATCCTCCACAGATGTCCTCATAACAGTGTATCGCCCACAGATGTTCCCATAACAGTGTATCACCCACAGATGTCCCCATAACAGTGTATCACCCACAGATGTCCCCATAACAGTGTATCCTCCACAGATGTCTCCATAACAGTGTATCATCCACAGATGTCCTCATAACAGTGTATCACCCACAGATGTCCTCATAACAGTGTATCATCCACAGATGTCCTCATAACAGTGTATCCTCCACAGATGTCCCCATAACAGTGTATCATCCACAGATGTCCCCATAACAGTGTATCATCCACAGATGTCCTCATAACAGTGTATCGCCCACAGATGTTCCCATAACAGTGTATCACCCACAGATGTCCCCATAACAGTGTATCACCCACAGATGTCCCCATAACAGTGTATCATCCACAGATGTCCTCATAACAGTGTATCATCCACAGATGTCCCCATAACAGTGTATCACCCACAGATGTCCTCATAACAGTGTATCATCCACAGATGTCCCCATAACAGTGTATCACCCACAGATGTCCCCATAACAGTGTATCACCCACAGATGTCCCCATAACAGTGTATCACCCACAGATGCCCCATAACAGTGTATCACCCACAGATGTCCTCATAACAGTGTATCACCCACAGATGTCCTCATAACAGTGTATCACCCACAGATGTCCCCATAACAGTGTATCACCCACAGATGTCCCCATAACAGTGTATCACCCACAGATGTCCTCATAACAGTGTATCACCCACAGATGTCCCCATAACAGTGTATCACCCACAGATGTCCCCATAACAGTGTATCATCCACAGATGTCCCCATAACAGTGTATCATCCACAGATGTCCCCATAACAGTGTATCATCCACAGATGTCCCCATAACAATGTATCATCCACAGATGTCCTCATAACAGTGTATCACCCACAGATGTCCCCATAACAGTGTATCACCCACAGATGTCCCCATAACAGTGTATCATCCACAGATGTCCCCATAACAGTGTATCCTCCACAGATGTCCCATAACAGTGTATCACCCACAGATGTCTCCATAACAGTGCATCATCCACAGATGTCCCCATAACAGTGTATCATCCACAGATGTCCCCATAACAGTGTATCATCCACAGATGTCCCCATAACAGTGTATCACCCACAGATGTCTCCATAACAGTGTATCACCCACAGATGTCCCCATAACAGTGTATCACCCACAGATGTCCTCATAACAGTGTATCATCCACAGATGTCCTCATAACAGTGTATCATCCACAGATGTCCTCATAACAGTGTATCACCCACAGATGTCTCCATAACAGTGTATCGCCCACAGATGTCCCCATAACAATGTATCATCCACAGATGTCCTCATAACAGTGTATCACCCACAGATGCCTCCATAACAGTGTATCACCCACAGATGTCCCCATAACAGTGTATCATCCACAGATGTCCCCATAACAGTGTATCACCCACAGATGTCCCCATAACAGTGTATCATCCACAGATGTCCTCATAGCAGTGTATCACCCACAGATGTCCCCATAACAGTGTATCACCCACAGATGTCCCCATAACAGTGTATCACCCACAGATGTCTCCATAACAGTGTATCGCCCACAGATGTCCCCATAACAATGTATCATCCACAGATGTCCTCATAACAGTGTATCATCCACAGATGTCCCCATAACAGTGTATCACCCACAGATGTCCCCATAACAGTGTATCATCCACAGATGTCCTCATAACAGTGTATCACCCACAGATGTCTCCATAACAGTGTATCGCCCACAGATGTCCCCATAACAATGTATCATCCACAGATGTCCCCATAACAGTGTATCACCCACAGATGTCCCCATAACAGTGTATCACCCACAGATGTCCTCATAACAGTGTATCGCCCACAGATGTTCCCATAACAGTGTATCACCCACAGATGTCCCCATAACAGTGTATCACCCACAGATGTCCTCATAACAGTGTATCACCCACAGATGTCTCCATAACAGTGTATCCTCCACAGATGTCCTCATAACAGTGTATCGCCCACAGATGTTCCCATAACAGTGTATCACCCACAGATGTCCCCATAACAGTGTATCACCCACAGATGTCCTCATAACAGTGTATCACCCACAGATGTTCCCATAACAGTGTATCACCCACAGATGTCCCCATAACAGTGTATCACCCACAGATGTCCTCATAACAGTGTATCACCCACAGATGTCCCCATAACAGTGTATCACCCACAGATGTCCCCATAACAGTGTATCACCCACAGATGTCCTCATAACAGTGTATCACCCACAGATGTCCTCATAACAGTGTATCCTCCACAGATGTCCCCATAACAGTGTATCACCCACAGATGTCTCCATAACAGTGCATCATCCACAGATGTCCCCATAACAGTGCATCATCCACAGATGTCCTCATAACAGTGTATCCTCCACAGATGTCCCCATAACAGTGTATCACCCACAGATGTCCCCATAACAGTGTATCACCCACAGATGTCCCCATAACAGTGTATCACCCACAGATGTCTCCATAACAGTGTATCACCCACAGATGTCTCCATAACAGTGTATCACCCACAGATCTCTCCATAACAGTGTATCACCCACAGATGTCTCCATAACAGTGTATCATCCACAGATGTCCCCATAACAGTGTATCCTCCACAGATGTCCCCATAACAGTGTATCACCCACAGATGTCTCCATAACAGTGCATCATCCACAGATGTCCCCATAACAGTGCATCATCCACAGATGTCCTCATAACAGTGTATCCTCCACAGATGTCCCCATAACAGTGTATCACCCACAGATGTCCCCATAACAGTGTATCGCCCACAGATGTTCCCATAACAGTGTATCACCCACAGATGTCCTCATAACAGTGTATCACCCACAGATGTCCCCATAACAGTGTATCCTCCACAGATGTCCTCATAACAGTGTATCACCCACAGATGTCTCCATAACAGTGTATCATCCACAGATGTCCCCATAACAGTGTATCCTCCACAGATGTCCTCATAACAGTGTATCGCCCACAGATGTTCCCATAACAGTGTATCACCCACAGATGTCCTCATAACAATGTATCACCCACAGATGTCCCCATAACAGTGTATCACCCACAGATGTCCCCATAACAGTGTATCACCCACAGATGTCTCCATAACAGTGTATCGCCCACAGATGTCCTCATAACAGTGTATCACCCACAGATGTCCTCATAACAGTGTATCCTCCACAGATGTCCCCATAACAGTGTATCACCCACAGATGTCCCCATAACAGTGTATCACCCACAGATGTTCCCATAACAGTGTATCCTCCACAGATGTCCTCATAACAGTGTATCGCCCACAGATGTTCCCATAACAGTGTATCACCCACAGATGTCCCCATAACAGTGTATCGCCCACAGATGTCCCCATAACAATGTATCATCCACAGATGTCCTCATAACAGTGTATCATCCACAGATGTCCCCATAACAGTGTATCACCCACAGATGTCCCCATAACAGTGTATCACCCACAGATGTCCTCATAACAGTGTATCACCCACAGATGTCCCCATAACAATGTATCACCCACAGATGTCCCCATAACAGTGTATCATCCACAGATGTCCTCATAACAGTGTATCATCCACAGATGTCCCCATAACAGTGTATCACCCACAGATGTCCTCATAACAGTGTATCATCCACAGATGTCCCCATAACAGTGTATCACCCACAGATGTCCCCATAACAGTGTATCACCCACAGATGTCCCCATAACAGTGTATCACCCACAGATGCCCCATAACAGTGTATCACCCACAGATGTCCTCATAACAGTGTATCACCCACAGATGTCCTCATAACAGTGTATCACCCACAGATGTCCCCATAACAGTGTATCATCCACAGATGTCCTCATAACAGTGTATCACCCACAGATGTCCCCATAACAGTGTATCACCCACAGATGTCCCCATAACAGTGTATCATCCACAGATGTCCCCATAACAGTGTATCCTCCACAGATGTCCCCATAACAGTGTATCACCCACAGATGTCTCCATAACAGTGTATCACCCACAGATGTCTCCATAACAGTGTATCACCCACAGATGTCCCCATAACAGTGTATCACCCACAGATGTCCTCATAACAATGTATCACCCACAGATGTTCCCATAACAGTGTATCACCCACAGATGTCCCCATAACAGTGTATCACCCACAGATGTCCCCATAACAGTGTATCACCCACAGATGTCCTCATAACAGTGTATCACCCACAGATGTCTCCATAACAGTGTATCATCCACAGATGTCCCCATAACAGTGTATCATCCACAGATGTCCCCATAACAGTGTATCATCCACAGATGTCCCCATAACAGTGTATCACCCACAGATGTCTCCATAACAGTGTATCACCCACAGATGTCCCCATAACAGTGTATCACCCACAGATGTCCTCATAACAGTGTATCATCCACAGATGTCCTCATAACAGTGTATCATCCACAGATGTCCTCATAACAGTGTATCACCCACAGATGTCTCCATAACAGTGTATCGCCCACAGATGTCCCCATAACAATGTATCATCCACAGATGTCCTCATAACAGTGTATCACCCACAGATGCCTCCATAACAGTGTATCACCCACAGATGTCCCCATAACAGTGTATCACCCACAGATGTCCCCATAACAGCGTATCACCCACAGATGTCCCCATAACAGTGTATCACCCACAGATGTCCCCATAACAGTGTATCATCCACAGATGTCCCCATAACAGTGTATCACCCACAGATGTCCCCATAACAGTGTATCACCCACAGATGTCCCCATAACAGTGTATCATCCACAGATGTCCTCATAGCAGTGTATCCTCCACAGATGTCCCCATAACAGTGTATCACCCACAGATGTCTCCATAACAGTGTATCGCCCACAGATGTCCCCATAACAATGTATCATCCACAGATGTCCTCATAACAGTGTATCACCCACAGATGTCCCCATAACAGTGTATCATCCACAGATGTCCTCATAACAGTGTATCACCCACAGATGTCTCCATAACAGTGTATCGCCCACAGATGTCCCCATAACAATGTATCATCCACAGATGTCCTCATAACAGTGTATCACCCACAGATGTCCCCATAACAGTGTATCACCCACAGATGTCCTCATAACCGTGTATCACCCACAGATGTCCTCATAACAGTGTATCACCCACAGATGTCCCCATAACAGTGTATCACCCACAGATGTCCTCATAACCGTGTATCACCCACAGATGTCCTCATAACAGTGTATCACCCACAGATGCCTCCATAACAGTGTATCACCCACAGATGTCCCCATAACAGTGTATCATCCACAGATGTCCCCATAACAGTGTATCACCCACAGATGTCCCCATAACAGTGTATCATCCACAGATGTCCCCATAACAGTGTATCACCCACAGATGTCCCCATAACAATGTATCATCCACAGATGTCCTCATAACAGTGTATCACCCACAGATGCCTCCATAACAGTGTATCACCCACAGATGTCCCCATAACAGTGTATCACCCACAGATGCCCCCATAACAGTGTATCATCCACAGATGTCCCCATAACAGTGTATCACCCACAGATGCCTCCATAACAGTGTATCACCCACAGATGTCCCCATAACAGTGTATCACCCACAGATGTCCCCATAACAGTGTATCACCCACAGATGTCCCCATAACAGTGTATCACCCACAGATGTCTCCATAACAGTGTATCATCCACAGATGTCCCCATAACAGTGTATCACCCACAGATGTCTCCATAACAGTGTATCACCCACAGATGTCCCCATAACAGTGTATCACCCACAGATGTCCCCATAACAGTGTATCATCCACAGATGTCCTCATAACAGTGTATCACCCACAGATGTCCCCATAACAGTGTATCATCCACAGATGTCTCCATAACAGTGTATCACCCACAGATGTCCCCATAACAATGTATCATCCACAGATGTCTCCATAACAATGTATCATCCACAGATGTCTCCATAACAGTGTATCATCCACAGATGTCCCCATAACAATGTATCACCCACAGATGTCCTCATAACAATGTATCACCCACAGATGTCCCCATAACAGTGTATCACCCACAGATGTCTCCATAACAGTGTATCACCCACAGATGTCCCCATAACAGTGTATCATCCACAGATGTCTCCATAACAGTGTATCATCCACAGATGTCTCCATAACAGTGTATCACCCACAGATGTCCCCATAACAGTGTATCATCCACAGATGTCCTCATAACAGTGTATCATCCATAGATGTCTCCATAACAGTGTATCATCCACAGATGTCCTCATAACAGTGTATCACCCACAGATGTCCCCATAACAGTGTATCACCCACAGATGTCCCCATAACAGTGTATCATCCACAGATGTCCTCATAACAGTGTATCATCCACAGATGTCCCCATAACAGTGTATCACCCACAGATGTCCTCATAACAGTGTATCACCCACAGATGTCCTCATAACAGTGTATCACCCACAGATGTCCTCATAACAGTGTCTCATCCACAGATGTCCCCATAACAGTGTATCATCCACAGATGTCCCCATAACAGTGTATCACCCCCAGATGTCCCCATAACAGTGTATCACCCACAGATGTCCCCATAACAGTGTATCACCCACAGATGTCCTCATAACAGTGTATCATCCACAGATGTCCTCATAACAGTGTATCACCCACAGATGTCCCCATAACAGTGTATCACCCCCAGATGTCCCCATAACAGTGTATCACCCACAGATGTCCCCATAACAGTGTATCACCCCCAGATGTCCCCATAACAGTGTATCACCCACAGATGTCCCCATAACAGTGTATCACCCACAGATGTCCTCATAACAGTGTATCATCCACAGATGTCCTCATAACAGTGTATCATCCACAGATGTCCCCATAACAGTGTATCACCCACAGATGTCCCCATAACAGTGTATCATCCACAGATGTCCTCATAACAGTGTATCACCCACAGATGTCCCCATAACAGTGTATCACCCACAGATGTCTTCATAACAGTGTATCCTCCACAGATGTCCCCATAACAGTGTATCACCCACAGATGTCCCCATAACAGTGTATCACCCACAGATGTCCTCATAACAGTGTATCACCCACAGATGTCCCCATAACAGTGTATCATCCACAGATGTCCCCATAACAGTGTATCACCCACAGATGTCCCCATAACAGTGTATCATCCACAGATGTCTCCATAACAGTGTATCATCCACAGATGTCCCCATAACAGTGTATCACCCACAGATGTCCCCATAACAGTGTATCGTCCACAGATGTCCCCATAACAGTGTATCACCCACAGATGTCCCCATAACAGTGTATCATCCACAGATGTCCCCATAACAGTGTATCGCCCACAGATGTCCCCATAACAGTGTATCGCCCACAGATGTCCCCATAACAGTGTATCATCCACAGATGTCCTCATAACAGTGTATCCTCCACAGATGTCCCCATAACAGTGTATCCTCCACAGATGTCCCCATAACAGTGTATCACCCACAGATGTCCCCATAACAGTGTATCATCCACAGATGTCCTCATAACAGTGTATCACCCACAGATGTCCCCATAACAGTGTATCATCCACAGATGTCCTCATAACAGTGTATCATCCACAGATGTCTCCATAACAGTGTATCGCCCACAGATGCCCCCATAACAGTGTATCACCCACAGATGTCCTCATAACAGTGTATCACCCACAGATGTCCTCATAACAGTGTATCACCCACAGATGTCTCCATAACAGTGTATCCTCCACAGATGTCCCCATAACAGTGTATCCTCCACAGATGTCCTCATAACAGTGTATCACCCACAGATGTCCTCATAACAGTGTATCACCCACAGATGTCCTCATAACAGTGTATCACCCACAGATGTCCTCATAACAGTGTATCACCCACAGATGTCTCCATAACAGTGTATCACCCACAGATGTCCCCATAACAGTGTATCACCCACAGATGTCTCCATAACAGTGTATCACCCACAGATGTCCTCATAACAGTGTATCCTCCACAGATGTCCTCATAACAGTGTATCACCCACAGATGTCTCCATAACAGTGTATCACCCACAGATGTCCCCATAACAGTGTATCACCCACAGATGTCCTCATAACAGTGTATCACCCACAGATGTCCCCATAACAGTGTATCACCCACAGATGTCCTCATAACAGTGTATCACCCACAGATGTCCCCATAACAGTGTATCATCCACAGATGTCCCCATAACAGTGTATCACCCACAGATGTCCCCATAACAGTGTATCACCCACAGATGTCCTCATAACAGTGTATCATCCACAGATGTCCCCATAACAGTGTATCACCCACAGATGTCTCCATAACAGTGTATCACCCACAGATGTCCTCATAACAGTGTATCACCCACAGATGTCCCCATAACAGTGTATCACCCACAGATGTCCCCATAACAGTGTATCACCCACAGATGTCCTCATAACAGTGTATCATCCACAGATGTCCCCATAACAGTGTATCACCCACAGATGTCCCCATAACAGTGTATCATCCACAGATGTCCCCATAACAGTGTATCACCCACAGATGTCCCCATAACAGTGTATCACCCACAGATGTCCTCATAACAGTGTATCACCCACAGATGTCCCCATAACAGTGTATCACCCACAGATGTCCCCATAACAGTGTATCCTCCACAGATGTCCCCATAACAGTGTATCATCCACAGATGTCCTCATAACAGTGTATCACCCACAGATGTCCCCATAACAGTGTATCCTCCACAGATGTCCCCATAACAGTGTATCACCCACAGATGTCCCCATAACAGTGTATCACCCACAGATGCCCCCATAACAGTGTATCACCCACAGATGTCCCCATAACAGTGTATCACCCACAGATGTCTCCATAACAGTGTATCACCCACAGATGTCCCCATAACAGTGTATCACCCACAGATGTCCCCATAACAGTGTATCACCCACAGATGCCCCCATAACAGTGTATCACCCACAGATGTCTCCATAACACTGGGGATGACAGATATTTGGTATATATACACCGGGGGGGTATATTTGCAGTGTATAGACTTGTGCCAGGCGGGGCGGGTACCTTGGTGTTGGGCACAGATGCCGGTTTTCCGCTGAGGATGGATGGGGGCAGCTTCACCCTCTCTTTTCGGGGCTGTCCGGTGACATCTACGTCCAGGCTGTGACTCAGTGGCTGATACCTGCGAGCTGGGATTATTCCGGGACGCCTGTAGTCCTCACCCACTGCAGAAATACCAGGATGTTATAATACTACGGTGGGCACAGAGTCCGTTATAAGGGCACCGACAGATGTCACAGGGTCGTCGTGTCCCGCTCCTCTCTGAACCGCCCTGTCACATAGAATAGAGGGGGGTCCTAACTTCATGAACCCCACCACTTGGGGGCCAGAACTTGCTGCCACCCCTCCCCCTCCCCTCTGAGGTCGTACCACCATGTTACATTCTATGTGCAGCATCATATAAAGTTGTGGGGGCACTGCCTTACCTGACCGCTGCGGTGACCCCCCGGAGGACTCGGAGTGAGCTGGCGTCGTGTCGCTGTCAACCCGGCAGCCTGCAGAACAGGGAGACGGTTATAAACGCCCCGTCATCCTCACCCTATGAGATCCATCACATTTTATACTCCAGTCACATCTAAAGCTGCGTGGACAATTCTGTTGATTCTGCCTGTTATTTCTGTCTGGCTGATCTACTTCCCTCACTGCAGTCCCTGCTTGTTCAGTGTGTGGTCACAGCATGTACTCTGCAGGTAAACCTACATCTACCACAATGCAACACAGCAGAGTATTTACAAGTGTTTGGACTGCAGCTGGTACATTATGGGCAGGGGTCTCCTATAACGTATGCCCTGCACCTCATCGACAGCTTGGTCCAGGTAGAGTGGGTTCTGGTAATGCCAAGCTGGATGGTGATGACATCATTGCTCCCCCTATGACATCACAGCCGTGTTCTGGGTACAGGGAACGGTTAATACTGTGAATTCTAGACATAAGAAGATCTCCAGGCACCTGATTGCCGGTCCTCGATGCTGAAGGCCAGGTCCTCCTCCTCCTCCTCGTCCTCCTCCTCCTCCTGGGCCTCGTCCCGGGGTCTGGAGAACGGCGGCAGCTGCTGAGAGAGAAGGTCCAAGTCCGGAGCCTGAGGAGAGAGAATCAGTCCAAGGACTCCTCAGACTATGCCTTATAATTGTCACAGGTCAAGGTAGGAGAGACAGCCAGGAGACAGGTACAAGGCAGGTGAGACAGCCATGAGACAGGTACAAGGCAGGTGAGACAGCCATGAGACAGGTACAAGGCAGGTGAGACAGCCATGAGACAGGTACATGGTAGGTGAGACAGCCATGAGACAGGTACAAGGCAGGTGAGACAGCCATGAGACAGGTCCAAGGTAGGTGAGACAGCCATGAGACAGGTACAAGGCAGGTGAGACAGCCATGAGACAGGTACAAGGCAGGTGAGACAGCCATGAGACAGGTACAAGGCAGGTGAGACAGCCATGAGACAGGTACAAGGTAGGTGAGACAGCCATGAGACAGGTACAAGGCAGGTGAGACAGCCATGAGACAGGTACAAGGCAGGTGAGACAGCCATGAGACAGGTACAAGGCAGGTGAGACAGCCATGAGACAGGTACAAGGTAGGTGAGACAGCCATGAGACAGGTACAAGGCAGGTGAGACAGCCATGAGACAGGTACAAGGTAGGTGAGACAGCCATGAGACAGGTACAAGGTAGGTGAGACAGCCATGAGACAGGTACAAGGTAGGTGTGACAAGCATTATACAGGTGAGACAGTGATAGGCCAGGTGTGATAACCATTATACAGGTGTGACAGCCATAGACAGGTGTGACAGTGATCAGACAGGTGTGACAGCCATAAGACAGGTGTGACAGTGATCAGACAGGTGTGACAGCCATAAGACAGGTGTGACAACCATTATACAGGTGTGACAGTGAAAGGACATGTGTGACAACCATTATACAGGTAAGACAATGATACCAAAAGTGTGACAACCATTATGAAGGTGCGACAGTCATAAGACAGGTGTGACAACCATTATACAGGTGAGGCAGTGATAAGACAGGTGTGATAGTCATAAGACAGGTGTGACAACCATTATACAGGTGTGTCATTGATAAGACAGGTATGACAACCATTATACAGGTGAGACAATGATTCGACAAGTTTGACAATCATTATGCAGGTGTGACAGCCATAAGACAGGTGGGACAACCATTATACAGGCGACAGTGATAAGACAGGTGTGACAGCCATAAGACAGGTGTGACAACCATTATACAAGTGTGACAACCGTTATATAGGTGAGACAGTGTTAAGACAGGTGTGACAGCCATAAGACAGGTGTGACAGCCATTAGACAGGTGTGACAGCCATTAGACAGGTGTGACAGCCATAAGACAGGTGTGACAGCCATAAGACAGGTGTCACAGCCATAAGACAGGTGTCACAGCCATAAGACAGGTGTGACAACCATAAGACAGGTGTGACAACCATTATACAGGTGTGACAACCATTATACAGGTGTGACAGTGATAGGACTAGTGTGACAACCATTATACAGGTGAGACAGCGATAGGACAGGTGTGACAACCATTATACAGGTGTGACAGTGATAAGACAGGTGTGACAACCATTATACAGGTGAGACAGTGATAAGACAGGTGTGACAGCCATAAGACAGGTGTGACAGTGATAAGACAGGTGTGACTGATAAGACAGGTGAGACAGTGATAAGACAGGTGTGACAACCATTATACAGGTGTGACAGTGATAAGACAGGTGTGACAACCATTATACAGGTGAGACAGTGATAAGACAGGTGTGACAGCCATAAGACAGGTGTGACAGTGATAAGACAGGTGTGACAACCATTATACAGGTGAGACAGTGATAAGACAGGTGTGACAGCCATAAGACAGGTGTGACAGTGATAAGACAGGTGTGACTGATAATACAGGTGAGACAGTGATAAGACAGGTGTGACAACCATTATACAGGTGTGACAGTGATAAGACAGGTGTGACAACCATTATACAGGTGTGACAGTGATAAGACAGGTGTGACAACCATTATACAGGTGAGACAGTGATAAGACAGGTGTGACAACCATTATACAGGTGAGACAGTGATAAGACAGGTGTGACAGCCATAAGACAGGTGTGACAGTGATAAGACAGGTGTGACTGATAAGACAGGTGAGACAGTGATAAGACAGGTGTGACAACCATTATACAGGTGTGACAGTGATAAGACAGGTGTGACAACCATTATACAGGTGTGACAGTGATAAGACAGGTGTGACAGTGAAAGGACATGTGTGACAACCATTATACAGGTGTGTCATTGATAAGACAGGTGTGACAACAATTATACAGGTGAGACAATGATAGGACAAGTTTGACAACCATTATGCAGGTGTGACAGCCATAAGACAGGTGTGACAACCGTTATACAGGTGAGACAGTGATAAGACAGGTGTGACAGCCATAAGACAGGTGTGACAACCGTTATACAAGTGAGACAGTGATAAGACAGGTGTGACAGCCATAAGAAAGGTGTGACGGTGGTAATACAGGTGGGACAACCATTATACAGGTGAGACAGTGATAAGACAGGTGGGACAGTGATCAGACAGGTGGGACAACCATTATACAGGTGGGACAGTGATCAGACAGGTGTGACAACCATTATACAGGTGTGACAGCCATAAGACAGGTGTGACAATCATTATACAGGTGGGACAGTGATAGGACAAGTGTGACAACCATTATACAGGTGAGACAGTGATAAGACAGGTGTGACAATAATTACACAGGTGTGACATTGATAAGACAGGTGTGACAACCATTATACAGGTGAGACAGTGATAAAACAGGTGTGACAGCCATAAGACAGGTGTTGCAACCATTATACAGGTGTGACATTGATAAGACAGGTGTGACAACCATTATACAGGTGAGGCAGTGATAAGACAGGTGTGACAGCCATAAGACAGGTGTTGCAACCATTATACAGGTGTGACATTGATAAGACAGGTGTGACAGTGATAGGACAGGTGTGACAACCATTATACAGGTGAGACAGTGATAAGGCAGGTGTGACAGCCATAAGACAGGTGTGACAATCATTATACAGGTGTGACAATGATAGGACAGGTGTGACAACCATTATACAGGTGAGACAGTGATAAGACAAGTGTGACAACCATTATAGAGGTGTGACAGCCATAAGACAGGTGTGACAACCATTATACAGGTGAGGCAGTGATTATACAGGTGTGACAGCCATTATACAGGTGAGACGATTATTAGACAGGTGTGACAACCATTATAGAGGTGTGACAGCCATAAGACAGGTGTGACAGCCATTATACAGGTGAGCCAGTGATAAAACAGGTGTGACAACCATTATACAGGTGTGACAGCCATTATACAGGTGTGACAGCCATTATACAGGTGAGCCAGTGATAAGACAGGTGTGACAACCATTATACAGGTGAGGCAGTGATTATACAGGTGTGACAGCCATTATACAGGTGAGACGATTATTAGACAGGTGTGACAACCATTATAGAGGTGTGACAGCCATTATACAGGTGTGACAGCCATTATACAGGTGAGCCAGTGATAAAACAAGTGTGACAACCATTATACAGGTGTGACAGCCATTATACAGGTGAGCCAGTGATAAGACAGGTGTGACAACCATTATACAGGTGTGACAGCCATTATACAGGTGTGACAGCCATTATACAGGTGAGCCAGTGATAAGACAGGTGTGACAACCATTATACAGGTGTGACAGCCATTATAGAGGTGTGACAGCCATAAGGAAGGTGTTTGGGGTCAGAACCCCCAGTCTTTGTACTTCTGATTGTTGCTGACAGTGGGGTTGGGGTTCTACCTGTTTCTGGAGGAACTCTACACCGAGCTCAGACTGGAAATACGGGGGGATGTTGTGGCTTCTCATCGCTGCCAGTTGGTCTTTCTGCTCTTGGACCTCCAGTCTGCGGGTATAAGAAGTGCCACCGGTCAGTGAATCTTCTGCTTGTATCTCAGCATTTAGTTTGCACCTTCATACGACTTTGACGCATTGTCTGGGGATTTGTGCGCTTATAGGACACGTTAGAGGACATGTGACCGCCGCGCTCCTCCTCGGGTTCCGTCCACCACTTTTCTGATGTAAATAATGAACAGTATTTCCACTGCTCAGCCACATAAACACAGTATAAAGCTGCCTGAGGGCGTAACAATTGTCGTTTTTGCTCTTTACCTGAGCTTGTCCCAGTCTTGGACACTTCGCTGCGGCTTGGCCATGGGTGGGGGAGGCGGAGGTGATGGAGAGACGGCGTTTTCATACAGATTGGCGATGTTGTCTGCTGGGAATAAGACACGGGCAATGTAAACGTATAATGTGCTCTGTTTACTTCAGGTCTATGAAGGGTTAAACCAGCGGCACCACCGAGTGATTGGGTCGTGTAGTGGCGCAGCGCAAGGAGAAGCCATGTCTGAGGGGTTGTAGGATGTCATGGGGGATGGGGTTCCTGTTTTTCACACCCCATTATTCCCCACAGTAATTTACAGCAAGTTTCCCCGGTGATTGGGGGGGGTGGGGATAACTGCCGGACCCTCACAAGTAACTCCCCATCGGGAGACCTGTTAAAAAAAATCCTCTCCCCCTCTTTATGGTGGGGTGGGGGGCTCTCGCTGTGGCACCGTGTGATGTTGATCGGCGCCCTCATGTCCGGTTTTTGGACTCTCGTCTTTACTCTCCCCCTTACACTGGAGGCGGAGGGTTAGGGTGCCCTGTGATTTGTGTCTGTTACCTGTGATCCGGCCCAAACTGGAGGATGGAGGCGGTTCCTGGGTGTCGCTCAGGGACTGTGGGAGGAGCACAAGGCGATCACGACTCACAATCTGCACAAATCTAACAAGAAAACTGCCCCTGCCCTCGTGTGGGTGAGCGCCGTTCCTACAGGACTCGCCCAGCGTTATGTGAATAAAATGTTATCATTCTATAAGGAAAAGTTACAAAATGTTTCAATTCTTCGCCATTTTCAAGATCTATGCTTGCTTTCAGTGAATGTGAATATCAATGTAATACATCCTAAAAGGAACACTGATATACTGTCTAATGCCGAGTGCAAGACCTGAGGGGGTGGAGCATGACTCCGGGAATAATAGACCGCCAAATAGGGAGAAACCTTATGTTAGGCTCCACCCACTCAGGTCAAGACCAGACATTACTCAGAGGAGAAGTTCTGCACAGAGTGTTTAAGGCGTCTCTACCCATATTATATCCATGTCACCCTGATATATTCTTCAATATTCCCCTATGTCCCCAGAGTCTGTACTAGATGCTCCTCATCAGGGCCAGTTACTCCATTCTACTCCTATCACACACAACTACACCCATCATCCACGCTGCCAGCTCTCCTCACCAGGACCAGCTGGAGCAGGTCAGCAGCGTCTTCTTTCTCCTCCGCTGTTCTGGGGTCTTTGATGTTCACTTCTCTCATCGCTTCCTCCGTCTTTATAACCTTCTCTATATATTCCTGTTGTCAGATGGAGATGACAGTTCTTGTAGTTCTACCTGTAATACTCGGCAGCTGGGAGGGGTCACCCGAACGCCCCCCATTCTCTAACCTACCTTAAGTGACCGCTCCAGCTTTTCCCGCCTCTCCTTACCAATGGGTTCATAGAGCTGGAGCTGACGAATCTTCAACACATTGGGGCATTTCAAGACTGGGGGCCGAGGATTTTGAGGACCTTCTGTTCCGATACAGAGACCTTTCCAGATCCCAACGCCCAGCGGTGGTCCTGGTATTTTCCTCTAAGAATAATGAGGGGGGGGGATTGTAACGAGACATTCAGGCTGTGGAGAACATCACGTGTGGGGATATACAGACCTCTATGGAAGGGAAGACGTCCCAGTGTCTGGATAGGAGATTTGGGGGCACAATATTGTTTAAATGTTTCTTCATGGTCCACGGAGAGGTCTCGGAGGAAGGCTGCAGGACTGTGATGCTCTGGACACCTAGAATAAGAGTAAAGACAGTCGGCATGTGAAAGCTTCTTAGTACAGACATCCCCTATTACAGACCCTATATGACCATCACACCTATATCAGCTTGTCGGACATCCCATTCTAAAACCATGGGGTTAATATGGAGTTGGGCCACTTTTGCGGGTATAACAGCTTCCACTCTTCTGGGAAGACTTCCAAAAAGATTTTGGGGTGTCCGTGGCAATTTGTAAGATCAGGTGCAGATGTTGGGCTCGCAATCAGCATCCAATTCATCCCAAAGGTGTTGGATGAGGTTGAGGTCAGGGCTCTGTGCAGTCACCCAAGTTCCTCCCAACTCCCCCAACCAACCAACCAACCAACCAACCAATCAACCAACCAACCAATCAACCAACCAACCATGTCTTTATGGACCTTGTGCACTGGGACGCAGTTATCCTGGAAGCGAAAAGGCCGAACCCAAAACTGTTCCCACAAAGCTGGAAGCGACAATTGTGTAAAATGTCTTTGTATGGTGTAGCATTAACCCTTCACTGTAAATAAGAGGCCAGACTCTGTATAACAACTCCCAATTGACCCCTCCTGGCACGTGTACCATTGACAATGCTGGCACAAGACACTCCACCCACAGCAGGATCTGTGAAGACTCCCACAATGCCGCCGGGCTTCTGGTGCCACCTTGGTCGTTCAGATAGGCAACCGCATGGATGTGCGAGTCTGGACTCTGACCTTGTAAAAGAAGAATCTAATGAGAGACGGCCAAGAAGATTGCCCACAATTCCGGAAGGTTGATCTGTAATGTCATCTCCTCTGGCGACCAAGTGCCCTGGACCGCGTGGAGGCCAAAAACTGACGGGACGGGCTGGCATACGTCTAAATAACGAGCCACTTGGAGGGAAGAAAAGATGGCCGTCGAGGTCCCGCACCAGCGAAACTCCCGACGAATCCGAGAGGGCAGGAGAATCTACTTGCCCAGTGAATCCTGTGAAATGTCCCAGTGAAAAACAACCGCCCCCCCCTGAAGGGGCTTTGTGTAGAATTGCGCATATATGAAACTGCCTCGAAGGTCAACAGCATCCGGCCCAGCAACCACGTGCAGAATCGGATGGAGGAAGTATTTTGGTGGAGGAGAGCCACCGTGGCTCTTGTGGTTTTGATCTTGTCTGCTGTCCTGGCGTTTAAGATCATCCCCAGAAACTTCATCCGCCGAGTTGGGACTCAGGACTTCTCCTTGTTGATGATCCTCCGGAATCTCTTCAACGTCTCCAAAGTGATGTTGAGACTGGAAAGGTCGTCATGCCTGGAGAAAAAGCCTTCACCAAGAGATTGTCCCGGTAACGGATGAGAATGACTCCCCCGGGAGAAGCGCCAAGAGAGTCGCTAGGACCTTGGTGAAGACCCTTGGAGCCGTGGCAAGCTTAAAGGTAATGGCGACAAGCTGGAAATCTTGGGAACAGACATTGAAATGAAGGTAAGCCCTTGCGATAGGGATAGGGAGGCATGAATTGTGAATGTGCCAGTAACCCCACTATATGTGCGAGGATCCTGCGCACCCCTGAAGACTCTGGAGGGAATATAGGAGTCCTTTATATTTCCCTCTCATAAACCCCCCTCTCCCCAATCCCCCTGGAGGCCCTATCTAGAGAAGGGACAAACATTTTATTAGGGAAGGGGCCACCTACATAGGGAACGCATGGCCCCTTATTTTCTGTATGGGGGAACAGTTTCCTTCAACTTTGCGGCCATATTCTGCCTTCCTGCAGCGATGGAAGGAGCGCCGCGCTCTGCTACTTATTCAGTAAGCGCCACAGGCCGGGTTCTCACGATTGGTCCCTGGATTGCTACATGACTAGGCTGCCAGCGCCACGGCCGCCCACCCCGCACCATATAAAGGGATTACTCATTCTCCGTCTGCGGATGCAGAAAAAACAAGACCGGTGGCCGGCGGAGAGGGAAGCGCCGTGCAGAGAAGTGCCTGGTTTCTCGGCACTCGCTGGGGGTTGACTCGGCTGGTGACTCGGCTGGTGACTCGGCTGGTGACTCGGCTGACCACCCCCTGCACCCAAGGAGAAAACATAAAGAAATAAAACTAAAAAAACAAAACAGTAGATGGTCTGAGAATCCCGTCATGTCTGCCTCCTGTGGACACGGCTAATAAACTGATTTATCCAGTGTCTGTGGGACAAGACTTTTCCTATCTAGTGTCGCCTCCTAGTGGCTGTGTCCCCCAGTAGCACTTACAGGTGATCGGGGCAGATCAGAAGTTCCACCTACTTTTGGCCACATAGTTACAGTCACATTGGTTGTAAGGTCTTCATCCTCCCGGGCGTCAGGCGATTGGACTTGCTGGTTATATACAAGGCGTCGTCTTCCTCGTCTTTCACGGATTGTGGAGAACATTCCAGCCGGAGCGACGGCCATTAATGTTCTAGGATTTAGACCTCTCGTCTACTACTAAACCTCGCAGCGAGATAGGACCTTCTTGTCCTGGTCATATACATGATAATCTGGGGGGTCTCACCTGGGGCTTCCGGGGTCGGCTCTCGTAATACGGCTATTGTCGGGTCGCAGTAGCAGGCGGCCAAGAAATCCTCCACTTCACGATTACGCAGAAGTTCGCTGCCGGAGCCGTCAGCGTTGACCATGAAAAACCTGCACAGAAGTCACCAGAGGTTCTAGAAGATGAATGGTCCTGAGGACAATAATAACCACCGTGGGTGGGAATATCAACAGGTCCGACTATACCTGGGTGCATGTAGATCGTAGACCTCTGCTTGCTGCTGTAGTATGGAAGCAGGAACGTTCTCCTTCTCCTCCCACTCATCTTCTTCACCAGTGTCCCCGCTGGCAATAACCACAGACGTGCTGCCATCCAACATCACCTACGAAGAGCACATTATAGACGTGTATTCCTGATCTCTTAAGAGACGGCTGTGAGTGGCTGCAGAGACTACCTGGAAGAGATTCCCCTCGGGATCCAGCACCTCGCAGATGACATTCTGGGTGTGGGACATGATGTAACTTGCTGGGGGCAGATCTTCTTGTCTGGTGGGCATCTGGGCTATACAACTTGTCCTTGGTGAATAGACGGCTCTTCCTTCATGGTTGATAGATAGACAGCTGGAGTTTGGTGGGAACACCTCATGTGACAACATAAAAAAAAACGAATTACTGAAGACGACTTTAAGGGGTTCCCCTCCTGGATGTACCCGTTGAATCTCAAAATGCAGACTGTGTATTTTGAGAGTCAACAGATCCAGAGATCATGGCCCCCGATGACCTCCTGACAAAGCCCCATATCAAAGGCAGAACACAGTAAAACGACAGTGGGCTGAGGGTCCCCCACTATAGACCCAGAGAGGACACTCACCTGATACGACCCTTGTGGTCTTGCCAGGACCTCGGTCCCATCACCAGACACAGCATAACACGTCTTCTCTTCACAGTTCAGAATGGCGGTGACAAAGTCCGTGTTCTCCACCCGGATAAACTTGACTTTTTTTGTGATACTCTGTGGTATTTCTCCTGTACAAAATATATAAGAAAGTCTCGGTGTCCCGGCCTCATACAACGTTCTACAAGACGCATCTACACACAATGTTCAGTAACTTTCTAAGCACTTAGAAGATAAATCAAGTAAAATTCTAATTACTCATCTGTCATAAACTCTTAACATAATATAACGAGATCAGACTATAATGCTGCTTAGTCCATCACAACGTAACATCCTGATATAAGTGTAACAGTCCGGCCTAATGACACTGATACAATGTAACATCCTGATATAAGTGTAACAGTCCGGCCTAATGACACTGATACAATGTAACATCCTGATATAAGTGTAACAGTCCGGCCTAATGACACTGATACAATGTAACATCCTGATATAAGTGTAACCGTCCGGCCTAATGACACTGATACAATGTAACATCCTGATATAAGTGTAACAGTCCGGCCTAATGACACTGATACAATGTAACATCCTGATATAAGTGTAACAGTCCGGCCTAATGACACTGATACAATGTAACATCCTGATAATAGTGTAACAGTCCGGCCTAATGACACTGATACAATGTAACATCCTGATATAAGTGTAACAGTCCGGCCTAATGACACTGATACAATGTAACATCCTGATATAAGTGTAACCGTCCGGCCTAATGACACTGATACAATGTAACATCCTGATATAAGTGTAACAGTCCAGCCTAATGACACTGATACAATGTAACATCCTGATATAAGTGTAACAGTCCGGCCTAATGACACTGATACAATGTAACATCCTGATATAATGTAACAGTCCGGCCTAATGACACTGATACAATGTAACATCCTGATATAAGTGTAACAGTCCGGCCTAATGACACTGATACAATGTAACATCCTGATATAAGTGTAACAGTCCGGCCTAATGACACTGATACAACGTAACATCCTGATATAAGTGTAACAGTCCGGCCTAATGACACGGATACAATGTAACATCCTGATATAATGTAACAGTCCGGCCTAATGACACTGATACAATGTAACATCCTGATATAAGTGTAACAGTCCGGCCTAATGACACTGATACAATGTAGCATCCTGATATAAGTGTAACAGTCCGGCCTAATGACACTGATACAATGTAACATCCTGATATAAGTGTAACAGTCCGGCCTAATGACACTGATACAATGTAGCATCCTGATATAAGTGTAACAGTCCGGCCTAATGACACTGATACAATGTAACATCCTGATATAAGTGTAACAGTCCGGCCTAATGACACTGATACAACGTAACATCCTGATATAAGTGTAACAGTCCGGCCTAATGACACTGATACAATGTAACATCCTGATATAAGTGTAACAGTCCGGCCTAATGACACTGATACAATGTAACATCCTGATATAAGTGTAACAGTCCGGCCTAATGACACTGATACAATGTAATATCCTGATATAAGTGTAACAGTCCGGCCTAATGACACTGATACAATGTAACATCCTGATATAAGTGTAACAGTCCGGCCTAATGACACTGATACAATGTAACATCCTGATATAAGTGTAACAGTCCGGCCTAATGACACTGATACAATGTAACATCGTGATATAAATGTAACAGTCCGGCCTAATGACACTGATACAATGTAACATCCTGATATAAGTGTAACAGTCCGGCCTAATGACACTGATACAATGTAACATCCTGATATAAGTGTAACAGTCCGGCCTAATGACACTGATACAATGTAATATCCTGATATAAGTGTAACAGTCCGGCCTAATGACACTGATACAATGTAACATCCTGATATAAGTGTAACAGTCCGGCCTAATGACACTGATACAATGTAACATCCTGATATAAGTGTAACAGTCCGGCCTAATGACACTGATACAATGTAACATCCTGATATAAGTGTAACAGTCCGGCCTAATGACACTGATACAATGTAACATCGTGATATAAATGTAACAGTCCGGCCTAATGACACTGATACAATGTAACATCCTGATATAAGTGTAACAGTCCGGCCTAATGACACTGATACAATGTAACATCCTGATATAAGTGTAACAGTCCGGCCTAATGACACTGATACAATGTAATATCCTGATATAAGTGTAACAGTCCGGCCTAATGACACTGATACAATGTAACATCCTGATATAAGTGTAACAGTCCGGCTCAATGACACTGATACAATGTAACATCCTGATATAAGTGTAACAGTCCGGCTCAATGACACTGATACAATGTAACATCCTGATATAAGTGTAACAGTCCGGCCTAATGACACTGATACAATGTAACATCCTGATATAAGTGTAACAGTCCGGCCTAATGACACTGATACAATGTAATATCCTGATATAAGTGTAACAGTCCGGCCTAATGACACTGATACAATGTAACATCCTGATATAAGTGTAACAGTCCGGCCTAATGACACTGATACAATGTAACATCCTGATATAAGTGTAACAGTCCGGCCTAATGACACTGATACAATGTAACATCGTGATATAAATGTAACAGTCCGGCCTAATGACACTGATACAATGTAACATCCTGATATAAGTGTAACAGTCCGGCCTAATGACACTGATACAATGTAACATCCTGATATAAGTGTAACAGTCCGGCCTAATGACACTGATACAATGTAATATCCTGATATAAGTGTAACAGTCCGGCCTAATGACACTGATACAATGTAACATCCTGATATAAGTGTAACAGTCCGGCTCAATGACACTGATACAATGTAACATCCTGATATAAGTGTAACAGTCCGGCTCAATGACACTGATACAATGTAACATCCTGATATAAGTGTAACAGTCCGGCCTAATGACACTGATACAATGTAACATCCTGATATAAGTGTAACAGTCCGGCCTAATGACACTGATACAATGTAACATCCTGATATAAGTGTAACAGTCCGGCCTAATGACACTGATACAATGTAACATCCTGATATAAGTGTAACAGTCCGGCCTAATGACACTGATACAATGTAACATCCTGATAATAGTGTAACAGTCCGGCCTAATGACACTGATACAATGTAACATCCTGATATAAGTGTAACAGTCCGGCCTAATGACACTGATACAATGTAACATCCTTATATAAGTGTAGCAGTCCGGCCTAATGACACTGATACAGTGTAACAACCTGATATAAGTGTAACAGTCCGGCCTAATGACACTGATACAATGTAACATCCTGATATAATGTAACAGTCCGGCCTAATGACACTGATACAATGTAACATCCTGATATAAGTGTAACAGTCCGGCCTAATGACACTGATACAATGTAACATCCTGATATAAGTGTAACAGTCCGGCCTAATGACACTGATACAATGTAACATCGTGATATAAATGTAACAGTCCGGCCTAATGACACTGATACAATGTAACATCCTGATATAAGTGTAACAGTCCGGCCTAATGACACTGATACAATGTAACATCCTGATATAAGTGTAACAGTCCGGCCTAATGACACTGATACAATGTAATATCCTGATATAAGTGTAACAGTCCGGCCTAATGACACTGATACAATGTAACATCCTGATATAAGTCTAACAGTCCGGCCTAATGACACTGATACAATGTAACATCGTGATATAAATGTAACAGTCCGGCCTAATGACACTGATACAATGTAACATCCTGATATAAGTGTAACAGTCCGGCCTAATGACACTGATACAATGTAACATCCTGATATAAGTGTAACAGTCCGGCCTAATGACACTGATACAATGTAACATCCTGATATAAGTGTAACAGTCCGGCTCAATGACACTGATACAATGTAACATCCTGATATAAGTGTAACAGTCCGGCTCAATGACACTGTTACAATGTAACATCCTGATATAAGTGTAACAGTCCAGGCTAATGACACTGACACATCGTAACATCCTGATATAAGTGTAACAGTCCGGCCTAATGACAATGATACAATGTAAGATTCTGATATAAGTGTAACAGTCCGGCCTAATGACACTGATACAGTGTAACATCCTGATATAAGTGTAACAGTCCGGCCTAATGACACTGATACAATGTAACATCCTGATAGAAGTGTAACAGTCCGGCCTAATGACACTGATACAATGTAACATCCTGATATAAGTGTAACAGTCCGGCCTAATGACACTGATACAATGTAACATCCTGATATAAGTGTAACAGTCCGGCCTAATGACACTGATACAATGTAACATCCTGATATAAGTGTAACAGTCCGGCCTAATGACACTGATACAATGTAAGATCCTTATATAAGTGTAGCAGTCCGGCCTAATGACACTGATACAGTGTAACAACCTGATATAAGTGTAACAGTCCGGCCTAATGACACTGATACAATGTAACATCCTGATATAAGTGTAACAGTCCGGCCTAATGACACTGATACAATGTAACATCCTGATATAAGTGTAACAGTCCGGCCTAATGACACTGATACAATGTAATATCCTGATATAAGTGTAACAGTCCGGCCTAATGACACTGATACAACGTAACATCCTGATATAAGTGTAACAGTCCTGCCTAATGACACTGATACAATGTAACATCCAGAAACAGGCGGACACATCAGGAAGTGATTGGGGGAGGCAGACATGACCAGGGTTGCAGGGGAGAAGGAATGAGGTGAAAAGTTCAAATGGAGGAGGGGAAGGAAGGTGGAGGAGAAGGGGGCGAGGATAACAGAGGGCATATAGGAAGGGTGAGGGACAGGTTCGCGCCATTCACGCCCCAGGAAAACAGTTTAGACCTTGTACTGACCAGAGGCGTGATGCAGGCCCTGATGGAGCAAGTGCGGCAGGCTATGGCAGAACGGGGCATGGCCTGGCTTGAGGAGGAGCTCGGGAGGACGGGTCCAGCGGCATCGGTGCCGGAGTTGTCGGCAGGGCTGGAGGAGGCAGCGGGTACAAGTGCGGCCGGGACGCAGGCAGCGCCAGAGGTGATGACATCCCCCCTCCGGCGGTCGCGGCGGGTGCGGCCGCCAGAGCGCCTTAGCCCGGACGATTTGCCTAGGGCTCGACGCAGGCTTGGGAGCCCCTCGAGGGACGCTCCGGGCCTGGTTTCCGCTTCCACCGCTAGGGGGCGGAGGTCCCGGTCCGGGAGGAATCCCGGTCGCCGGTCGGGCCCTCCGGAGAGTGGAGGGCAGGGTCCCAGGTCAGAGGGACAGTCTCCCGTCTCCAGGTCAGCACCGCGTGGATTTGCGGCGGGCCGATCTGGCGATGCACCAGTCGGGCGGCCCGCCTGTCAGCAGGAAGATGTCCCCGGATGGTCACGCAGGCCACAATCGGTGGTGCTGCAGAGACGGAGGGAGGGGGCAGCGGTGGAGGGAGAGCGGAGGCCGGAACGGCCCCTGACGTCATGCGATACTTATGAGGTCCAGGATGGTGCATACGGCTGCAGAGCCTGCGGCGCGGCTTCAGGCCCCAGATGTCCGGAGGCGGGTGAAAACGGAGGTGTGCCGATGGAGGATGGTCGTCGTGGAGGTCCCGTCGCCCCGGCTGGTGGGAACTCAGCGCCCATGCAGTCTGGTGAGTCAATATCACCATTACATACATTTCCAGCGATATTTAGATCCCCAGGGATTAGGGAGGGTTCCCAAGGGGAGGCAGTTAGGGATGTTGAAAATAGTGGGTTGTTGTCTACTGTTAGGGGGGGGGGGGGGGAGATGTTCAGGAATTGCTTGGCTGTGTAAAGGCGTTGCTAGCGCGTTGTGAGGGGGGTGGGTTGCCTGTTACATCCCCGGTTGCGGCGTGGGTTCTGGGGGGGGCGGAGAATCGGTGCAACCCCTGGGGACGGTCCCCGAGGTGGAGGTCGGGGGAGTGACGGTTGCGGTTCAGACTGATAAAGATAAGGATGTGGATAGGGTGAGGTTAGATGATAAAGCTAAAGGCGAGGTGTACGTTTGTTTTGAGGGGTTGTTGGGGTCACATTTGAAGACCGAAGTGAAAGAAAAAATTTGGAGGGATGAGTACGTAGAAATCTTCTCGCTTCTTTCTCTGGAAAAGTTTGATTTAGACAAGGGAAAAAGGTGGGAAAGTAAAAAGGAGGAGGAGGAGAAGCGTCGATATCGCTTAATCCCGCAGACGTTTGTGAATTGGTTGCAAGCGTTTGCCATACTGGCCAGTGTTATAGGGGAAAAGGCGCCGGAAAATTGTTCCGCCCTTTTCGGGTACATGGATGCGATAGGTGAGGCGCATCGGTCGTATGGGGGTCAGACTTGGCTGCGGTATGACGAACAGTTTCGTCAGAGAAAAGCGGTTCGTCCCAACATTAGATGGGATAATAAAGACATTGGGCTTTGGTTAAAAGTAATGGCCCCGGCTAAGTTCGGGCAGTCCTTTCAAGGGGGGGGGCTGGGGCTGCCGGCCCCTCAGGACAATCGGGGCAATCGGGGGGAGGGACAGGAGGAAGGGCGGGCTTGTGCTGGCAGTTTAATGACGGTCAATGCAAGTTTGGGGCGGGTTGTAAGTTTAAGCACTCTTGCTCCTCTTGCGGCGGGACTTCGCACGGGTCCGCCAAGTGTTTCAAAAAAGGAAAAGGAAAAGGGGGAAGTGGTGGGGGTCATGGGGCTGACTCCGGTGAGGTGGGAAGAGATGGCGCCGTACCTAAATAGGTTCCCGGATAGGGAGAAAGGCGAGTTATTGTTGCGTGGTTTTCAGTTTGGTTTTGTGATCCCTTCCCCGGTTCATGCGGTCCCCCTTTCCCTACGGAATTTAAAGTCGGCAATGGAGTATCCGGTGGTAGTGTCTGACAAGTTGCGTAAAGAGGTGGGGTTAGGGCGCATGGGGGGGCCGTTCCCATTTCGGCCCGTTCAGGACATGGTTGTGTCCCCGTTAGGGGTTGTTCCAAAAAAGGAGCCAAATAAATTCCGGCTTATCCATCATTTGTCGCATCCGCGGGGGTTGTCTGTAAATTATGGCATTGCTCCTGAGCTGTGCTCGGTGGTATATACGTCGTTTGACACGGCGGTTGAGTGGGTGCGAAGGTATGGGGAGGGGGCCCTTATGGCAAAGACTGACGTGGAATCGGCTTTCCGGCTTCTCCCGGTTCATCCGGACAGCCAGCGGCTGTTGGGGTTTTACTGGGAGGGGGCTTATTATATGGATCGGTGTCTCCCGATGGGTTGTTCGGTGTCTTGCGCGTACTTCGAGGCGTTCAGTTCGTTCCTAGAGTGGGTAATCCGTGAAGTGGCAGGGTTAGAGTCGGTCATACATTATCTAGATGACTTCCTGTGTGTGGGCCCAGCGGGTTCGGAGGTGTGCGCCAATTTGCTGGGGGCAATACAGTGGGTCGCTCAGCGGTTTGGGGTTCCGTTATCCCCGGAGAAGACTGTGGGTCCCAGTACTTGTATAGTTTTTCTTGGCATTACCCTGGATTCGGTGGCGATGGAGTGTCGACTTCCTAGGGACAAGCTGGATGCGCTGCGATTAGAAGTGAGCAGGACGGGTCGGCTTCATAAGATTCAGCTGCGGGATTTGCAGTCGTTGTTAGGGAAACTTAATTTTGCTTGTCGGATAATGCCCATGGGCAGAGTTTTTTGCAGGAGGTTGGCGTCAGCAACGGCGGGGGTTAGAGCCCCACATCATTTTGTGCGGTTGACGCGGGAGCATCGGGATGACTTGGCAGTATGGAGTGAGTTTTTGAGTTTGTATAATGGGAAATCGTTACTGATCTCGCCGGTGGTGGATAATGTGCAATGGGAATTGTTTACCGATGCTGCAGGTAGTGTGGGTTTCGGTATTTATTGTAGAGGACAGTGGTGCGTGGGGCAGTGGCCGGAGGAATGGGTGTCGTTGGGACTGGTTCGTAATCTAGTACTTCTGGAACTCTTCCCGATTGTGGTGGCGGTGGAGATTTGGGGGGAGCGTTTCCGTAATAGCAAGGTGCGGTTACACTGTGATAATATGGGGGTGGTGTTGGCAATCAATACTGTAACGGCTTCTTCCCCCCCGGTGGTTAGGTTGTTACGGCGTCTGGTGTTGCGTTGTTTGTCTCTCAATGCGTGGATTGTTGCGGTTCACGTTCCGGGGGTACAGAATGACATCGCGGATTCTCTCTCTCGCCTACAGTGGGAGCGGTTTCGTCTGTTGGCACCGGAGGCGGATCTGGAAGGGGTCGCGTTCCCAGGATGGCTTTGGGACGTGGTTTGCGAGCAGCAGGAGGTTTGATCAAGTCCTCTCTAGCGCCTGGTACATGGTTGGCGTACGACGCGGCGTGGAGGGACTGGGTGTCGTGGTTAGCAGGTTCGCCCGAAGTAGGGTCGATGGAGGAACAGGTGGTAGCTTTGCTGGGGTTTTTGGGATGGGTATCGGTGGAAGGCTGGTCGGTGTCTAAAGTGAATCGTTTCGTGTCAGCTTTGGCCTTTGGTTTTAAACTAAGGGGGTTGGGCGACGTGACTAAGGATTTCTTGATTGTCCAGGCGTTGAAGGGGTTTCGGAAAAAGGGGGCGGGGCGGCCGGACGGCCGTCGACCGGTTTCTTTCGCGCTTCTAGAGCAGTTAGGTGAAGTATTGGGTAGGGTGTGTTTCTAGGGCTATGAGGTAGCATTGTTTCGGTTGGCCTTTTCATGGGCGTTTTTTGGAGCTTTAAGAGTGGGTGAGTTAATTTCCCCTAGCAAGAAGAGGGCGGGGGGTTTGCAAGCGGAAGATGTAATAGGAGGGGGGGAGAGAGTGGAATTCTGGGTAAGGCGGTCGAAATCGGATCAAAGTGGGAAAGGTAAACAGCTGGTTCTGGGGGCTGTGGCGAGGGCGGGGATGTGCCCGGTAAGATGCTACAAGCGATACGCCGCGCTACGAGGGTGTAGGGGGGGCCGCTGTTATGTCATAAGGATGGTGCCTTCTTGTCAAGATGCCAGTTTACAGCTGTCTTCCGTAGATGTTTGGAGGTGTTGGGTTTGGATAAGGGTATTTATTCACCACACTCCTTTCGTATTGGGGCAGCCACGGAGGCTGCGTCATGGGGTTTGGGGCCTGATGTGGTGAAGCGCATAGGTCGTTGGGATTCTGGGAGGTATAAGTCCTACGTGCGTCTCCACTTTATGTGATTTGTTTATCCTGTCTCAGCATGCTGTTTCCGGTTGGTGTCATCGTTGTTATTCTTCTATTTCAGATGGTACACCTGCACTGGTGTGGATTCTTGGGCACTCATATGTGCACTGGGGGGCGTTAAGGGCTGATGTGCGGCCAGATGGGCGGCAACTGGGGTTCCAAAGGTCGGCGGTGGTGATACGGTGGCTGGGCACGCGCGGCATGGTGTGGAGTCGAGTTTTGCCGGATTTCCATCGGTATGCGCAGTTGGATCGGGTTCCTGATTTGTTGGTCCTTCATGTGGGGGGAAACGACTTAGGTACTCGTCCGTTTAGAGAACTAATTCGGGATGTTAAGTACGACCTTCTCCGGCTTTGGTCCTGTTTTCCGAAGGTGAAGGTGATTTGGTCGGAAATTGTGCCGCAGAGTGTATGGCGAAATGCGCGTTCGGTAGAGCGCTTAAACAAGGCCCGGGTGAAAGTTAATCGGGCGGTTTCCAGCTTTGTAGTGAAGAACGGGGGTTTTTTTGTGCGGCACTACGATTTCGAGGATGGCCATGGGAAGTATTGGCTAGGTGATGGAGTGCATCTGAATGCGGTGGGCATTGACCTTTGGGCTTTGCGGATTCAGGAAGGGATCGAGTGGGCACTGATGGATGGTGGGGGCTCGCATACTTAAAGGTGGTCTAAGTATGCTCGTGTGGCGGATTGGGGGGTCCTTGGAGTTGGTGGTAATTTGAAGTGGGGGATTCATCAGAGGTATGGTCCCTAACAAATACATAATTGCTCATGGATATGGGCGTATTTTGGCCTCCTGCTGGGTGGTGTCCCAGGGAGTGGTTTTACATACTTGGCAAGCCAACTGCGGAGCAGAAAGGTGCCTCTGAGCCTGTAGGGGACGGATGGGGGTAAG
The DNA here is from genome assembly GCF_050947455.1 of Rhinoderma darwinii. Taxonomy (NCBI): domain Eukaryota; kingdom Metazoa; phylum Chordata; class Amphibia; order Anura; family Rhinodermatidae; genus Rhinoderma; species Rhinoderma darwinii. The sequence continues at coordinate 66,736 of NW_027464243.1, forward strand.
TAGCTATACAGGGGGCAGTTTGGCGCCAAAGTTTTGGAGCTCCAAGGACTTCCCCTTTCCTAGTAATGTTATTTATAAAGGAATGTTTTATGTTCATGTAAATTTGTTAATAAAATGGCTGCTGTGAAATTTTCCAACCCACTGTCTCGTGTGTCTCACTGGGGGATGGGAGAGTGACATGGGAGGAGGGGAAAAAGGCCTGGAAGCAAGAAAGGGGGGTGGACAGTATGGAGGGAAGGTTAAGCAAAAGGGTTCGAAATGGGGCGAGCTCTGTAATCCCATGGTCATGATAATAGTGTAACAGTCCGGCCTAATGACACTGATACAATGTAACATCCTGATATAAGTGTAACAGTCCGGCTCAATGACACTGATACAATGTAACATCCTGATAATAGTGTAACAGTCCGGCCTAATGACACTGATACAATGTAATATCCTGATAATAGTGTAACAGTCCGGCCTAATGACACTGATACAATGTAACATCCTGATATAAGTGTAACAGTCCGGCCTAATGACACTGATACAATGTAACATCCTGATATAAGTGTAACAGTCCGGCCTAATGACACTGATACAATGTAACATCCTGATAATAGTGTAACAGTCCGGCCTAATGACACTGATACAATGTAACATCCTGATATAAGTGTAACAGTCCGGCCTAATGACACTGATACAATGTAACATCCTGATATAAGTGTAACAGTCCGGCCTAATGACACTGATACAATGTAACATCCTGATATAAGTGTAACAGTCCGGCCTAATGACACTGATACAATGTAACATCCTGATATAAGTGTAACAGTCCGGCCTAATGACACTGATACAATGTAACATCCTGATATAAGTGTAACAGTTCGGCCTAATGACACTGATACAATGTAACATCCTGATATAAGTGTAACAGTCCGGCCTAATGACACTGATACAATGTAACATCCTGATATAAGTGTAACAGTCCGGCCTAATGACACTGATACAATGTAACATCCTGATATAAGTGTAACAGTCCGGCCTAATGACACTGATACAATGTAACATCCTGATATAAGTGTAACAGTCAGGCCTAATGACACTGATACAATGTAATATCCTGATAATAGTGTAACAGTCCGACCTAATGACACTGATACAATGTGATATCCTGATAATAGTGTAACAGTCCGGCCTAATGACACTGATACAATGTAACATCCTGATATAAGTGTAACAGTCCGGCCTAATGACACTGATACAATGTAACATCCTGATATAAGTGTAACAGTCCAGCCTAATGACACTGATACAATGTAACATCCTGATATAAGTGTAACAGTCCGGCCTAATGACACTGATACAATGTAACATCCTGATATAAGTGTAACAGTCCGGCCTAATGACACTGATACAATGTAACATCCTGATATAAGTGTAACAGTCCGGCCTAATGACACTGATACAATGTAACATCCTGATATAAGTGTAACAGTCCGGCCTAATGACACTGATACAATGTAACATCCTGATATAAGTGTAACAGTCCGGCCTAATGACACTGATACAATGTAACATCCTGATATAAGTGTAACAGTCCGGCCTAATGACACTGATACAATGTAATATCCTGATATACGTGTAACAGTCCGGCCTAATGACACTGATACAATGTAACATCCTGATATAAGTGTAACAGTCCGGCCTAATGACACTGATACAATGTAACATCCTGATATAAGTGTAACAGTCCGGCCTAATGACACTGATACAATGTAAGATCCTGATAATAGTGTAACAGTCCGGCCTAATGACACTGATACAATGTAACATCCTGATATAAGTAAAACAGTCCGGCCTAATGACACTGACACAACGTAACATCCTGATATAAGTGTAACAGTCCGGCCTAATGACACTGATACAATGTAACATCCTGATATAAGTGTAACAGTCCGGCCTAATGACACTGATACAATGTAACATCCTGATATAAGTGTAACAGTCCGGCCTAATGACACTGATACAATGTAACATCCTGATATAAGTGTAACAGTCCGGCCTAATGACACTGATACAATGTAACATCCTGATATAAGTGTAACAGTCCGGCCTAATGACACTGATACAATGTAACATCCTGATATAAGTGTAACAGTCCGGCCTAATGACACTGATACAATGTAACATCCTGATAATAGTGTAACAGTCCGGCCTAATGACACTGATACAATGTAACATCCTGATATAAGTGTAACAGTCCGGCCTAATGACACTGATACAATGTAACATCGTGATATAAGTGTAACAGTCCGGCCTAATGACACTGATACAATGTAACATCCTGATATAAGTGTAACAGTCCGGCCTAATGACACTGATACAATGTAACATCCTGATATAAGTGTAACAGTCCGGCCTAATGACACTGATACAATGTAACATCCTGATATAAGTGTAACAGTCCGGCCTAATGACACTGATACAATGTGACAGACTGACAATAACCTCTAGTAGTGAGTTAAGAGGCGGCGGCGGTGAGATCATGTGCGGTTGCGGTCATACGTGTGTTTGCTGCCAGCTGCTTTGTGGTTACAGTAACGTCTTGTCCGCGTGTGATGATTAGGGGGACTGTGAGGGGGACTGTGAGGGGGATGGGGGTGGTGGAGCCAGATCTATGATGGATTTTCCATCTCGGAGGAGTTCTCAGATTTATGATGGATGGTCATGTCAGCGTGATATTTATATATCCATAGACCATGCTCGGGAATGGAATATTGATTCGCATGCTGGGACGGTGGGAGATTAATGATGTTGGGGGAGGGGGTTTGGCGATGAATGGAGACGTAAGATATCTGGAGGATCTCCCCCTACGCTGAGCCTCGTCCCATCACACATTGTTGTCTCTTGTAATATCGCAGTCATGACATCGCCCGTCTCTAACGCCCGTCACTGTGTGCGCTCCGCTACTATTATTTTCATTGTGGTTTGTGGGTTTTGACTATAATCAATCATAACGATAAAACTCATTAATTTCAAATTACGGCGGGGGGGGGGGGGGGGGGGATAAAAATATAGGATGTCGGGAGCCTGAGACAAATGAGGAAAGTTCTGCACACACAGAGATCGCGCAAATGATGACGAGGCCTCCGGACCTGACCTGCCAATCACTTCTCCTGGGGGTGGCGGTCGTCTGGGACTGGCGCAGCATGGTGCACACCTTCATTTACACCCCCACCGCTCAGGGTTCACAGAGGATTAGTCCCACTCTACTTTACTGTAATACGTGGCGCAGGACCACACATCTGCATTGTGCGTTACCATTACCCCAGATTCTCATCTCACCGTCTGATATCCAGGTTATCCCCAATGTCCACATTATATTACATTACCAGTCTCTTCATGATCTCCGGGCAGCGGGATATCCACGTCTTGGTAGAAGGTCGTAATCCTGGTGCCGTCTGCATGTTCTGTGATCATTGTCCCATCCGTCTGCACGACTGTCACCACCTGATCTTCTCTAGTGGTCATCACCTGGGACATATATACAGTATATACAGGTGGTGACTGTCATGTATACACTGGTGGCAGTATCGTGGGTATAACCTGGGACATATATACAGTATATACAGGTGGTGACTGTCATGTATACACTGGTGGCAGTATCGTGGGTATAACCTGGGACATATATACAGTATATACACGTGGTGACCCCGTCATGTATGCACCGGTGGCAGTATCGTGGTTATAACCTGGGACATATATACAGTATATACAGGTGGTGACTGTCATGTATACACTGGTGGCAGTATCGTGGGTATAACCTGGGACATATATACAGTATATACAGGTGGTGACTGTCATGTATACACTGGTGGCAGTATCGTGGTCATTACCTGGGACATATATACAGTATATACAGGTGGTGACTGTCATGTATGCACTGGTGGCAGTATCGTGGTTATAACCTGGGACATATATACAGTATATACAGGTGGTGACTGTCATGTACACACTGGTGGCAGTATCGTGGGTATAACCTGGGACATATATACAGTATATACACGTGGTGACCCCGTCATGTACGCACTGGTTGCAGTATCGTGGTTATAACCTGGGACATATATACAGTATATACAGGTGGTGGCCACGTCATGTACGCACCGGTTGCAGTATCCCGCAGAGGTGACTTACCGCTCTGGTCACGGGGTCAGTGGCTTTGGACATCAGCAGAGGCTTCAGCTCCAGTCTCTCAGATCCTCGGGTCCCAATCTGCTCCCCAGTCGGGGTGGTTGTGATCCAGGTGCCAGGTTTTACCACAGGGACCTTTGGTGTTGCGGGCAATGAGTCCAGAGGAGGGGGATGGTCAGCCGCCTCTGTCTTGGCCGCTGCTGCCACTGTTTTTTGTCCACTTCTACCTGTAAACACTTCTAATGTGACTACTTCAGATCATGTTATTATATTTTATTATTACCTAGCTATATCGGCTATGACAATCCACAGTGAGAATAGCCTGGGGTATTGTAGGAACATTAGGAGCACACAGGCCAGGAATGGGAGGGGAGTTATCCTCGGTATCCCCATGTAATAACTGGATTGAAGAATGTCACGGGTTTGTCATTGTTTGGTTCCGGGGTTGATGCCCCATTCCCAATATTCCTGCACCTCAGTCTGGGGATAATAATGAGAATAACCTGAAGACCATTCTCATCATTGTAGTCAATTCTCCCTGCACTGTGCATTGTGAAGACATCAGGTTACACGGGTCATGCTGGTTCTAGAGACGCTGCCCCACTCCCAATGTGCCATGGGCTTAGATGGGGGGTGGGGGTACCCTTGGCATTGCCCTATACTACATCCCATTATATTAAAATAGCATTATATTGTTACTAAGTAGCCGGATCGATCATGTCACATATTTCTTGACATATGGGGACCCTTTATAGTGTGTAGCCCCAATGCTCCCCCGATTCTCACAATACCTTTCCTGGCCTCCTCTGGACCTATAGGAGGTGGCGCTGGTTGTGAGTCACTGGCAGGGGTCTCTGACGCTTCCATTGTTGAGGAAGTGGGGGGACGCGGCTCCACAACTGGACCTGAATCCGGGCTCTGGATTACGGTTCCGTCAGGTAGAAGAATCTGATACACAAATCATTCCAGACTTTAAATGAAGAAGATCCATCGTACGAGGCAATAAAACACACCAGGGAGCACAAACTAAATAACCGGTAATAAAGGTACGACGATGATGATGATGAGGATGATGATGAGGATGATGAGGATGATGATACCTGTGTGGAGCCATCCTGCATGCACCTGATGACAGATCCCTCTGCTGTGATCACACGCGAAGTCTCCAAATTCTCCACTTTCTTACTGTGCTTGTACCGACGGGCATTCATCACTTTTACAGGGTAAGATTGTCGGATGAGCAATCCCGGACTGATCTGACCGTTATTACAGCAGTCTGTAGTGTGGAGGTAGGAGGAGTTATTACAGCAGTCTGCAGTGTGGAGGTAGGAGGAGTTATTACAGCAGTCTGCAGTGTGGAGGTAGGAGTTATTACAGCAGTCTGCAGTGTGGAGGTAGGAGGAGTTATTACAGCAGTCTTTAGTGTGGTGGTAGGAGGAGTTATTACAGCAGTCTGCAGTGTGGAGGTAGGAGGAGTTATTACAGCAGTCTGCAGTGTGGTGGTAGGAGGAGTTATTACAGCAGTCTGCAGTGTGGAGGTAGGAGGAGTTATTACAGCAGTCTGCAGTGTGGAGGTAGGAGGAGTTATTACAGCAGTCTGCAGTGTGGAGGTAGGAGGAGATAATACAGCAGTCTGCAGTGTGGAGGTAGGAGGAGATATTACAGCAGTCTGCAGTGCGGAGGTAGGAGGAGTTATTACCGCAGTCTGTAGTGTGCAGGTAGGAGGAGTTATTACAGCAGTCTGTAGTGTGCAGGTAGGAGGAGTTATTACTGCAGTCTGTAGTGTGCAGGTAGGAGGAGTTATTACATCATTGTGTAGAGTGGAGATTATTACGTGACTCTGTTGTTGAGGGGGTGGGGTGGGGTGAGGGGAGAATGTATTGCGCCATATTGTGCTATCAGCAGTAATGTCTCCACTTCCTATTCCTGGGGCACCTCACCTGTTGTATTGTCTTTTGTGAATGTCAGAAGAAGACCATTAGGGTAGGAGACATTCAGGGACTGAAATGCAGGGACTTGTTCAGGTTTTGTGTCCAGGGTCATCGGTGGAGTAACTGGTTCAACCTAAACAAATGACAGATGACACTTTCATTCATATTATTTATCTCCTGACATTTCATAAAGACGATGACATCACTGGAGATGACATCACCGGAGATGAATGTGCCGGAGCCAATGCCCAAAGTGAAGGTGATAAATCTCCATTCATTTCAGTTTCGAGGTTCCCTCCATCTCCGGTCTCCTCCGGAGACGTCTTGGTTTGGGAGGTTTGTGGAGGAGGAGAGGCTGGCGCAGTGTCACATGTCATTCAGGACTTTATAAGGAGTAAGTTAATAAATGAGTCGTCACCTGGACCTCTGGTGTCTGCGGAGTCTCTTCCACCGCCGGGGTCTGAGGGGTCTTCACTCGGGCAGCTCGGGGAGATTTTCCTCGGGGGGACTTGCGACCTTTTCCAGGGGATGATGGGGGAGGCTGAGGAGGTGCTGGGATGATGCTGGGGGTGTGAACGGATGGGAACGTCAACATGGCCTCCAGTTCCGGATCTTTCTCCTCTATCGGGAGTGAGCAGAGTTTTGCACAATATTAATAAACATCAACTTTACCCGAGCGAAACTGAGATCTTACAGCAAATGTCTAGTAATAATTCTATATAATTCAGGTGGGTGAAGCTTTCCATTAAAGCTCTGCCGCATTAGGACACAGCTATAATCCGTGGCTCCGGCTTACCTGCATTGTCTATAGGAGTCTACGGGTGTCATAAATCCTTCTGTCGCATTTATTTCCCATTACTAATAGAACCAACTAGCCAAAAAGCACCAGAGTATTTAAAATGATCAGTCATATGATATCAGAAGCTCAGGCTCCTATTCCCTCCCTCATACTTTACACTGCAGCTTTGCTTGTTAAGTTTGGCTGCTGTGTATATGGACACGCTCAGTACATTATACATTTACATTATGGCAAAAGCAGAATAATGATAAACTACAAGCAACTAAACCTCCAGTGGTAAAGAGGAGATTATCAGAAAACGGCGGCATACAGACGGATGGGAGGAGTCTCAACAGGGGGGAGGGGCTTCATTACCTGGTCCTTGGCCGGAGGAGCCGTAATGACTTAGAGATAGCCGTATCCCACTATGGAGAGTGGCTGAAAATGACCCAAACTCACTGACACTTCGTCTTCCTGCAGAACAGATGAAAACATTAATATAACATTTGTGCCCCCCCCCCCCCGGATGTGAGCGTTATATCGTTATATCTTCATACTGACCTTGATGGTCCATCTGGGTGAAGTCATCCTGTCCACCAGGGGGCGTTTTCTTTGGATTAACGATGTGCACCAGGAATTTATGTCCGTCCTTTCGTATTTTCACTTTTACATAGGTGGAATCTGGCAAAAATATGAATCAGTTTTATCCCCGGTCTTAAAGAGGGTTCAGACCCGTCATAAAAGTCACGTTTGGTAAAGGCCCAACAGCTGGGACCCTCGCTGATCATAAGAACAAGTCCAACAAATTATCAGTAAGCGCTATGGAGAGTCAATGTGCATGCCCGGGACCCACCTGTCCTCGTAATTACTGGGGGGTCCCATCTGTTGGATCCCACTGGAGCCATAGCTAGGCCATCTACCCAGGTACAAGGTTTCATTTGAGGTCCTGGCCCTGATTTCAAATATTTTGGCCAAGGCAAATTGTTTTGTTGGGACCCCTGTCACCCAGGGTTGCCCCCGCTCCCAGCTACGCCTCTGGATCCCACCAATCTGACATTTATAACATGTGTGAATAGAAGGTTTACCTTTCTCAAAATGTGTGTGTTCCACCTGAATCTGGCCACCGTCTGTCGGGAAGAGGCAGCGACAGCCCCCCGAGACCTGGATCAATTGGTCTCCCATGTCATAACCTATGAACTGGGAAAATGACCGGAAGCAAAGAACGAGTTGATCAGCAAGTTGCAGGACAGCAGCACAAACTTTCTGTAATTCAGGATCTGGGATGTGAGATTTGGGCCATGGTGGAGCCAAGAAGCAGAAGCCCGACTCCAGGATAGAACAGAGTTATCTCCTCCAGGACGGGGCTGAAGAAACCTTATTCCACAACAGGACTGGGTAGAACATGATTCCAGTCCAGGACGGGGACAATGTAACCCTATATCAAGATGAGGTCAAGACCAGAACAGGAGGCGGTGACCCTATTCCAGAAACCCTTCACGGGATGGGACAAGAATGGAAAACCACCTGCCAGGGTGGGACCAGGACAAGCCACATTATGGAGGAAGCCACTTACTTTCTTAGAAGGTTCCTCGGGAACATCTGGAGGAGTTGGGTCAGACTCTGGATGGGTTGGTCCATCATACTCGTCCTTCTCCTTGACGTTCTTCTTTTGAGCACTGGGAGATGGTTTACGTTCTGAACCGGCACTCCCTCTGCTTCCTCCCCTCTTCTTACCCCCAGATTTATTGCTCTTCGTATTTTTCTTTTCCTGTTTTAGACGTTCCTCTTCCTTCAGTCGATCATGTTCTTCTTTCCAGGCCTGTAGATGGAACCTCACTTAATTATTGACTGGATTCCTATGATCACAGAGGACAACGTGGATTTGGATGCCCGTCTGATGGGATGGCTCACAAAGGAAACTTGGCTACACCTTCTTTTGATACCTTGTTTGATGTGACCCCCCCATATTATGTGACAACTGTTGGTGATCCCCACAGCAGCCCCCAAATACTAAGGGACTCCAATTATTCCCTACAGATTGAGTATACCATACAGAGGCTTTCCGATATGCTGGACATCATTGGGAGAACTCTATATCTGCCACATACATATATCGTCCCCATTTGTCAGATGTGAGAGGGGAAACATTTCATTCCCACCTTCAGGGAGCCCTCGCGTATGAAAGGGTTCCGGTCTGGCTCTGGGGTGGTTTCTTCTGCTCGGCTTCCTGGTCGGGATCCGCTGCCCTTAGGACCTGAGGAGGAGAGGACATACAGTAACGGTTCGAAACAATGACCTGTTCTGCCAGGGTCTATCAATGGGCATGGACTGCTTGACTTTTTTAGGACTTTTGGGTGCAAATAACATCAGGGATTAAAATACATTGGGGAAGATTTATTAAAATGGCTGCAAAGGAGAAGTGGAGTAGATGTCCATAGAAACAAATAAGATCACTGCTTTATTTTCCAAAAGACGGCTGAAAACTGAGAAGTGAAATCTTATTGGTTGCTATGGGCAACTGCTCCACTTTTCCCTTGCACTGCTTTAACCAAAAGTGATGTCATTTATTGTAACACTATTCGCTGTGATGTCATCGGTGACATGACTCGTTGTGGAACTCACAATGATAATTACAGTGATCTCACCGATAATGGAGTAACTCACAGCGGTGCCATCAATGACATCATCACTAGAGGTGGAAACTGCTGGGATGCCATACATTTTACTTACTGTTATGTCATAGGTGACATGTTCCATTGTGGTGCCACCGGTGACATCATCCAGAGTGATTGTCCTTAAGGTGATGTCATCAGTCATTACATGAGTGACTTCTTTTATTGGTATTGTACTCAATGAGATGTCAGTAATATCATTAAATGTTCTATTGTGATGTCATCAGTAACCTTATGTGTTCTGCCTGATCTCAGTGATGTTATCCATTGTGACCACATTCATTACAATATCAGTGACCTTAAGGGCTTCTGATGTCACCCACAACACTATTCATGGTGGTGTCATTAGTGATGTCGTCCTCATGTTACACATTGTCATGTACTCTTTGGCCCAGTTCACACAGAGGTTTTTGGCGCTGATTTTGACGCGGAAACCGAAATCGCCTCCCACTGATTTCAATGGGAGGCAAAGGTGTTTTTTCCAGGGCGGAAAAAAGGGGCATGTTCTTTCTTGCTGCGGTTCAGCCTCTGACCTCCCACTGAAATCAATGGGAGGCAGAAGAAGCGGTTATATCTGCATTTTTTTGCCCGCGGTCCACAAAAAACGCCTCCAAAAGCCGTGGCAAAAAAACACAGGCAGGTCAAAATTCCTGAAGGAATTTTGAGGCAGATATTTTCTGCCTGCAAAATACTCTGTGTGAACAGGGCCTTTGTGATGTCATTAGTCTTGCCCTCTGGTATATGACAGCAGTGATAGTGATATCATCAGTCATTGAGGGTGCTTATTAGAGGTCATCAGTGACATCATTCATTCTAATGCTACTCAACATGCGGACAATACTCAATATGAGGCCAACAGGAACCTATCGGTGTAGTCCGCTATTTTGAAGGCACTGTGATGTCAACATAGGTTATCCCCCCGTCCTTCCATCTGTCCATCCGGAGTCTTGCATTGCGATATTTCTTATAGTCCTCCAGTGCAATGCTACTAATAATGATATTAAGTTACTCACTGAAGGGACTCAATCAATTTACACACAGACAGAAATCTTCAAAGTTCTGGGTTCTGGTGCTTCAGGCTGCCTTGTACCCCCTTTTTTCTTGGGTTAAGTGAGGTGCCAGCTCAACCCAGCGCTACCACAAATATCTTATATTGAAAGGGGTCCTCTGGGACACTGATTGCCTATCCTTAGAACAGGCCATCAAAGTATGAGAGGGTCTGATATAAGGAACACCTGCCCAATCCCCATTATTGACCAGGGTCTCGGAGGTTGGACGTCCCCTGATGAAATATAGAAAGCCCAACTATAGGGTGCGCCATCAATGTTAATGCCCATTTAAGTTAACGTTTCATTACTTTCAATGAATAATTCCCCAGAACAGGATCACAGGTCCCTGGTGGACTCACTTTTTGATTTTTTTGGGGAGACTGATTTCCGGGTTTTCTTTTTCGCCGAGGAGAGGTCTCCGGGAGCAGAGATATTGTCACTTGGGACCTGCGCTTGTTTCAGAGCTTCCAGTTCTTTTTCCTCTTCATGCTTTGACTCTTCTTCTTGAACCCAGTGGGAAATCGAATCTGCCACGAGCTCCAGGTAGTTTCTGTAGTTGGTTTAGTGTTAGATAATGGAGGAAACACACAATGAATGAGGCTGGAGGAGCATAGACGAGGAGCGGGCCAAAACTACACGACTGGAGGGTATGAAGGCCGCAGTCATGGGTATCATGCAGAACACGGATACACAACGGGACAGGGACTGCTAGATAGGGTACACCCATGGGTATAGGACATGGTCATGGGTATCATACAGAACACGGATACACAACGGGACAGGGACTGCTAGATAGGGTACACCCATGGGTATAGGACATGGTCATGGGTATCATACAGAACACGGATATACAACGGGACAGGGACTGCTGGATAGGGAACACTCATGGGTATAGGACATGGTCATGGGCATCATACAGAACACGGATACACAACGGGACTGCTAGATAGGGTACACCCATGGGTATAGGACATGGTCATGGGTATCATACGGAACACGGATACACAACGGGACAGGGACAGGGACTGCTAGATAGGGAACACCCATGGATATAGGACATGGTCATGGGTATCATTCAGAACACGGATACACAACGGGACAGGGACTGCTAGATAGGGTACACCCATGGGTATAGGACATGGTCATGGGTATCATACGGAACACGGATACACAACGGGACAGGGACAGGGACTGCTAGATAGGGAACACCCATGGGTATAGGACATGGTCATGGGTATCATACAGAACATGGATACACATGACAGGGACAGGGACTGCTGGATAGGGAACACTCATGGGTATAGGACATGGTCATGGTTTCACAGCAGGTATATGGTATGAATGGCACATTTAATAATAAATGGTATGAAGAATCTGTTACAGGTAGAAAGTATTAAGGACACAGTCATGGATAGACACGGTTATGGATAGATATAAAGGACACGGTTATGGATAGATATAAAGGCCACGGTTATGGATAGATATAAAGGCCACGGTTATGGATAGGTATAAAGGACACGGTTATGGATAGGTATAAAGGACACGGTTATGGATAGATATAAAGGACACGGTTATGGATAGATATAAAGGCCACGGTTATGGATAGATATAAAGGCCACGGTTATGGATAGGTATAAAGGACACGGTTATGGATAGGTATAAAGGACACGGTTATGGATAGATATAAAGGCCACGGTTATGGATAGATATAAAGGCCACGGTTATGGATAGATATAAAGGCCACGATTATGGATAGATATAAAGGCCACGGTTATGGATAGATATAAAGGACACGGTTATGGACAGGTATAAAGGACACGGTTATGGATAGATATAAAAGACACGGTTATGGATAGATATAAAGGACACGGTTATGGACAGATATAAAGGACACGGTTATGGATAGATATAAAGGCCACGGTTATGGATAGATATAAAGGACACGTTATGGATAGATATAAAGGACACGGTTATGGATAGATATAAAGGACACGGTTATGGATAGATATAAAGGACACGTTATGGATAGATATAAAGGACACGGTTATGGATAGATATAAAGGACACGGTTATGGACAGATATAAAGGACACGGTTATGGACAGATATAAAGGACACGGTTATGGATAGATATAAAGGACACGGTCATGGATAGATATAAAGGACACGGTTATGGATAGATATAAAAGGACACGGTTATGGATTGATATAAAGGACACGGTTATGGATAGATATAAAGGACACGGTTATGGATAGATATAAAGGCCACGGTTATGGACAGATATAAAGGACACGGTTATGGATAGATATAAAGGACACGGTTATGGATAGATATAAAGGACACGGTTATAGATAGATATAAAGGACACTGTTATGGATAGATATAAAGGACACAGTCATGGATAGATATAAAGGACACGGTTATGGACAGATATAAAGGACACGGTTATGGACAGATATAAAGGACACAGTTATGGATAGGCAGTCATGTGTAGGTGGCACAAGGGCATGTTTACCAGCAGTTGGTATGAAAGACACAGATACAGGTGGATATATAAAGGATAAAGTTACCGGTTGATGGTATGTAGGACATAATTACGGGTGGATATAAGAATACATAGTTACAGGTGAATGGTATAAGGGACACAGTTATGGGTGAATACATGAAGGAAACAGTTATAGGAGGATATATAAAGGACATAGTTACAAGTGGATATATGAAGGTCATAAATTAGTTACAGGTGGATGATATGAAGGACACAATTCCGAGTGGATATGTGAAGGACACAGTTATGGGTAGATGTATGAAGGACACTGTTATGGGTAGATGTATGAAGGACACTGTTATGGGTAGATGTATGAAGGACACAGTTATGGGTAGATGTATGAAGGACCCAGTTATGGGTAGATGTATGAAGGACACAGTTATGTGTAGATGTATGAAGGACACAGTTATGTGTAGATGTATGAAGGACACAGTTATGGGTAGATGTATGAAGGACACAGTTATGAGAAGATGTATGAAGGACACAGTTTTGGGTAGATGTATGAAGGACACAGTTATGGGTAGATGTATGAAGGACACAGTTATGGGTAGATGTATGAAGGACACAGTTATGGGTAGATGTATGAAGGACCCAGTTATGGGTAGATGTATGAAGGACACAGTTATGGGTAGATGTATGAAGGACACAGTTATGTGTAGATGTATGAAGGACACAGTTATGGGTAGATGTATGAAGGACACAGTTATGAGAAGATGTATGAAGGACACAGTTTTGGGTAGATGTATGAAGGACACAGTTTTGGGTAGATGTATGAAGGACACAGTAATGAGAAGATGTATGAAGGACACAGTTATGGGTAGATGTATGAAGGACCCAGTTATGGGTAGATGTATGAAGGACACAGTTATGGGTAGATGTATGAAGGACACAGTTATGTGTAGATGTATGAAGGACACAGTTATGGGTAGATGTATGAAGGACACAGTTATGAGAAGATGTATGAAGGACACAGTTTTGGGTAGATGTATGAAGGACACAGTTTTGGGTAGATGTATGAAGGACACAGTTATGAGAAGATGTATGAAGGACACAGTTTTGGGTAGATGTATGAAGGACACAGTTTTGGGTAGATGTATGAAGGACACAGTTATGGGTAGATGTATGAAGGACACAATTCCGAGTGGATATATGAAGGACACAGTTATGAGTAGATGTATGAAGGACACAGTTTTGGGTAGATGTATGAAGGACACAGTTATGGGTAGATGTATGAAGGACACCGTTATGGGTAGATGTATGAAGGACACAGTTATGGGTAGATGTATGAAGGACACAGTTATGTGTAGATGTATGAAGGACACCGTTATGGGTAGATGTATGAAGGACACAGTTATGGGTAGATGTATGAAGGACACAGTTATGTGTAGATGTATGAAGGACACAGTTATGGGTAGATGTATGAAGGACACAGTTATGTGTAGATGTATGAAGGACACAGTTTTGGGTAGATGTATGAAGGACAGAGTTATGGGTAGATGTATGAAGGACACCGTTATGGGTAGATGTATGAAGGACACAGTTATGGGTAGATGTATGAAGGACACAGTTATGTGTAGATGTATGAAGGACACCGTTATGGGTAGATGTATGAAGGACACAGTTATGGGTAGATGTATGAAGGACACAGTTATGTGTAGATGTATGAAGGACACAGTTATGGGTAGATGTATGAAGGACACAGTTATGTGTAGATGTATGAAGGACACAGTTTTGGGTAGATGTATGAAGGACACAGTTATGGGTAGATGTATGAAGGACACAATTCCGAGTGGATATATGAAGGACACAGTTATGGGTAGCTGTATGAAGGACACAGTTATGAGTAGATGTATGAAGGACACAGTTTTGGGTAGATGTATGAAGGACACAGTTATGGGTAGATGTATGAAGGACACCGTTATGGGTAGATGTATGAAGGACACAGTTATGGGTAGATGTATGAAGGACACAGTTATGTGTAGATGTATGAAGGACACAGTTATGGGTAGATGTATGAAGGACACCGTTATGGGTAGATGTATGAAGGACACAGTTATGGGTAGATGTATGATGGACACAGTTATGGGTTGATGTATGAAGGACACAGTTATGTGTAAATGTATGAAGGACACAGTTATGGGTAGATGTATGAAGGACACAGTTATGGGTAGATGTATGAAGGACACAGTTATGGGTAGATGTATGAAGGACACAGTTATGGGTAAATGAATGAAGAACACAGTTGAGGATACACAACATGAAGAACACAGTCATCAGTAGGTGATACCATGGACACGGTCGGGAAGTTGGTATGTTTAAACAATTCTGCGGACCAACAGAGGACCTTCAAGAAGTTAGGGACTACATTCCTGGGGTTAAAACAGATTTCCTACAGACCTGAAGTTAACATTGGAATGAAGAGCCATGTCCCAGGACTCTTGGCTTTGGCGAAAAGCATCCATTGGATTGTGCATTATGATGAGCAAAGAATTGTCCTGGGTGTGATAATAGGAATCCATACATCTGTACGACTCAAGAGCTTCATGTAAGACCTAGAGGAATGCAAGGAGGACACCCGCAGTTATCACGTCTCAGGTACATCCACCTGAAGGGATCATGACCGGTCAGCGGGAGATCTCACTAGTACTGAAGCTTGTGTAAGCTTGAATGTCCCAAAGAACAAAGCTAAATCCTGACTTAAGCCTTTCAACGAACCATCAATGACGTCACTGGCCGCTGTATGTAACGGTGACAAGCTACATAGAATATACATGATCTCATATATTCATCTGTCTGGAGCTTCACAACTATCTAGCAGGATGACATCACTGTGCAAGCAGAAGGAGAAGGCCGGGTGGACTAAGATTTTGGGGTCCTGACTCTTCCAGCTACACCGCTGCTATGCTATGGGCTGGACAATGTCTCCTGCTGTGTGTTGTACAATGTGTTGGGGAGCCCCGTGTTCTGGTGCCCCCCAGTGCTGCTGTCCGGTGCTCTACCTGTATGAGAACGGTCGGCTCATAGTGCTCAGAATAACACCAGTCACTCAGGGATCTCCTCTGTGTTTTCTGAATGTCTCCAAGGTCATCTCGGGGCGTCACCTTCCCCCCAACATCCTGCAGGAGACACAATTATCAGGGGGTGCGGTCATTTATATTTAGTAAAAATAAGTCAAGTAAATATTTACTTCTTAATGGGGTTCTCAGCTTATTATAATCCCTATTAAGTGAAAGGAACCGCCAAAAATAAGGCGATCACAGGTTGTCCCCAGCAATATAGTCTGTAGGAAAACCTGGCAGCAAGTGTTCATTTTCCCTGCAGCACTCCCACAGGTGAAGTGAAGCATTACATGGTGCTCACTGTAATGAATGAAAGTGCCGGGTCCTCCAGAGTGGGTGACGCTCTCTCTTTGTAGCCACTCTCCGCTACGGCTAATTGATGGAGTTTATAAATATGGGACACCCCTCTATGAATTTACAGGCCGTTGGTGCAAATCTTATTACATTTATCAAAATGGTTCACATTTCACAATATATTTGGCGCGACTCATTGGACAGGCTTCACGCATTTCCATTTCTTACGTCACCTCACGGCTGCCGTAACATTTACACCAATATTTGGCGCGTTTTTTGCCTCCTTTTAGCCATACTCCTTTCTCTTCACACTTTGCGAAACTATCAAGGACCGTGTCTTATTATTTTTCCGCCTTTTTCTTAGTAAATATCCGGCATAATGTTCCGGCGGCCGGTTATACTGTAAATAGTGACGTACAGTGGGGGAGGGGTGGTGTTTCGGACCAGTTCTGTTACAATCTTGTAACTATTTTCATCTCTTTGTTGTTTTCTTGTTGCCCATTAAGCAGAGAAGGGGAAGTGGCGGTTTTTGGTTCCCGCTGCTGGCTCCATCCATCACTAGATCAGCGCGGACAGCGATCTCTCCCTCCCCGGCCAAAACTAGATGGTAACCAGACGCTCTCGCTGCACCAGGCGGCTGCCAAACGGCCTCTTCCCTTTGATTTCCTTTAGGCTCGCCGTCCTCCAAATATTTGTATTGTTAGGTTATGGGATTGTGTGTCCTGCTGGTAATTGTGAGCAGCCGCTGCAGAGCGCCGTCCAGACAGCCATATTTATAGGGATGGGGGAGGGGAGACAATATGGCTGACAGCTTTGTAACACCAGTTCCCAGAGATCTGTCAGACCTCCCCGCTTATTGAAAAGAACTTCCCTCTAAAATTAAAAAAAAATGAGCACTCAGCTTTTTAGATCCTGAATGGCAAGTTTTGAAGGAAACAAAGACCGTGTAACTACAATAATTTATACATTGATACACGAACAGGGGATGAGTCATTACATATCATGGCAAAAATGTCATTCAGAAGTCTAGGAAAGCTGGGTGAGTGCCCTGTAGGAGAGTGATAGATTGCCCACCCTATCAGGGCTGTAGTAAAGATGGGTGACCGGCAATATAGCGCCTGTACTCCGGAATCTGACACGTTGTACAGTGATACAAGGGATGATACATTACATATCACGGGAAACTGCTATTCTGGACTCTCGGAAAGCTGGGTGACTGCCCAGCCGGAGGTTAACAATATGTAATGACCAACATCACGGTCATAGCTCCAACAGGATATATCACCCAGCTTTCCTGGAGTCCTGAACACCTTTTTTCCAGTGATATAGACCCCGATTTACTCCATAAATTTGTTGTCAGGTGATTTCACCCATAACGGAGAAGAGGTCCTACCTGCCTTACCGCACTCTCATCCAGGCTGCGGACTCCGGCTCCCCCTGCAGGTGAGAAATAAGAACTGCGGTCACAAATCAGATTACGGAAACCGCAGCGTTAAGAGAATGGCGACATTGATGGGTTAAAGTACCGGAAGAGTCCAGCTCCCTCGTCTCATACATCTTCCTCACACTGGAAATCTGGATCATTTTTCGTGCGAAGGCGGCAGGATTGTCCCAGGGAATGCGTCCATCTCCATCCAACATCGTCCCCGCACCCTCCAAATCCCCAAACTCATCAAACCCGCTGAGTGTCAGACTTTCAAATGTGAGAAGCTTAAAAGCCCTGGAGATTTCTTCCCACGACCGGAAATCTGTAAAAGACAAAAAAAAATCTGTGACTAATCAGTGTAAAATAAACCCGCGATATATCAGCACATGATCAGTGTAATAATTACCAGTGTTATATATCAGCACATGATCAGTGTAATAATTACCAGTGTTATATATCAGCACATGATCAGTGTAATAATTACCAGTGTTATATATCAGCACATGATCAGTGTAATAATTACCAGTGTTATATATCAGTACATGATCAGTGTAATAATTACCAGTGTTATATATCAGCACATGATCAGTGTAATAATTACCGGTGTTATATATCAGCACATGATCAGTGTAATAATTACCAGTGTTATATATCAGTACATGATCAGTGTAATAATTACCTGTTATATATCAGCACATGATCAGTGTAATAATTACCAGTGTTATATATCAGTACATGATCAGTGTAATAATTACCAGTGTTATATATCAGTACATGATCAGTGTAATAATTACCAGTGTTATATATCAGCACATGATCAGTGTAATAATTACCAGTGTTATATATCAGCACATGATCAGTGTAATAATTACCTGTGTTATATATCAGCACATGATCAGTGTAATAATTACCTGTGTTATATATCAGTACATGATCAGTGTAATAATTACCAGTGTTATATATCAGTACATGATCAGTGTAATAATTACCAGTGTTATATATCAGTACATGATCAGTGTAATAATTACCTGTGTTATATATCAGCACATGATCAGTGTAATAATTACCTGTGTTATATATCAGCACATGATCAGTGTAATAATTACCAGTGTTATATATCAGCACATGATCAGTGTAATAATTACCTGTGTTATATATCAGTACATGATCAGTGTAATAATTACCTGTGTTATATATCAGCACATGATCAGTGTAATAATTACCTGTGTTATATATCAGCACATGATCAGTGTAAAATAAACCCGCGATATATCAGCACATGATCAGTGTAATAATTACCAGTGTTATATATCAGCACATGATCAGTGTAAAATAAACCCGCGATATATCAGCACATGATCAGTGTAATAATTACCTGTGTTATATATCAGCACATGATCAGTGTAATAATTACCTGTGTTATATATCAGTACATGATCAGTGTAATAATTACCTGTTATATATCAGTACATGATCAGTGTAATAATTACCTGTGTTATATATCAGTACATGATCAGTGTAATAATTACCTGTGTTATATATCAGCACATGATCAGTGTAATAATTACCAGTGTTATATATCAGCACATGATCAGTGTAATAATTACCAGTGTTATATATCAGCACATGATCAGTGTAATAATTACCAGTGTTATATATCAGTACATGATCAGTGTAATAATTACCTGTGTTATATATCAGCACATGATCAGTGTAATAATTACCTGTGTTATATATCAGTACATGATCAGTGTAATAATTACCAGTGTTATATATCAGCACATGATCAGTGTAATAATTACCTGTGTTATATATCAGCACATGATCAGTGTAATAATTACCTGTGTTATATATCAGCACATGATCAGTGTAATAATTACCTGTGTTATATATCAGCACATGATCAGTGTAATAATTACCTGTGTTATATATCAGCACATGATCAGTGTAATAATTACCAGTGTTATATATCAGCACATGATCAGTGTAATAATTACCTGTGTTATATATCAGTACATGATCAGTGTAATAATTACCTGTGTTATATATCAGTACATGATCAGTGTAATAATTACCTGTGTTATATATCAGTACATGATCAGTGTAATAATTACCTGTGTTATATATCAGTACATGATCAGTGTAATAATTACCTGTGTTATATATCAGCACATGATCAGTGTAATAATTACCAGTGTTATATATCAGCACATGATCAGTGTAATAATTACCTGTGTTATATATCAGTACATGATCAGTGTAATAATTACCAGTGTTATATATCAGCACATGATCAGTGTAATAATTACCAGTGTTATATATCAGCACATGATCAGTGTAATAATTACCAGTGTTATATATCAGCACATGATCAGTGTAATAATTACCTGTGTTATATATCAGCACATGATCAGTGTAATAATTACCAGTGTTATATATCAGCACATGATCAGTGTAATAATTACCAGTGTTATATATCAGCACATGATCAGTGTAATAATTACCTGTGTTATATATCAGTACATGATCAGTGTAATAATTACCAGTGTTATATATCAGCACATGATCAGTGTAATAATTACCAGTGTTATATATCAGTACATGATCAGTGTAATAATTACCAGTGTTATATATCAGCACATGATCAGTGTAATAATTACCTGTTATATATCAGTACATGATCAGTGTAATAATTACCAGTGTTATATATCAGCACATGATCAGTGTAATAATTACCTGTGTTATATATCAGCACATGATCAGTGTAATAATTACCTGTGTTATATATCAGTACATGATCAGTGTAATAATTACCAGTGTTATATATCAGCACATGATCAGTGTAATAATTACCTGTTATATATCAGCACATGATCAGTGTAATAATTACCAGTGTTATATATCAGCACATGATCAGTGTAATAATTACCAG
Source organism: Rhinoderma darwinii (assembly GCF_050947455.1). Classification (NCBI taxonomy): domain Eukaryota; kingdom Metazoa; phylum Chordata; class Amphibia; order Anura; family Rhinodermatidae; genus Rhinoderma; species Rhinoderma darwinii. The sequence goes on from NW_027464243.1 coordinate 87,595, forward strand.
TGATATATATCAGCACATGATCAGTGTAATAATTACCTGTGTTATATATCAGTACATGATCAGTGTAATAATTACCAGTGTTATATATCAGCACATGATCAGTGTAATAATTACCAGTGTTATATATCAGTACATGATCAGTGTAATAATTACCAGTGTTATATATCAGTACATGATCAGTGTAATAATTACCAGTGTTATATATCAGCACATGATCAGTGTAATAATTACCTGTGTTATATATCAGCACATGATCAGTGTAATAATTACCAGTGTTATATATCAGCACATGATCAGTGTAATAATTACCTGTGTTATATATCAGTACATGATCAGTGTAATAATTACCTGTGTTATATATCAGCACATGATCAGTGTAATAATTACCGGTGTTATATATCAGTACATGATCAGTGTAATAATTACCTGTTATATATCAGCACATGATCAGTGTAATAATTACCAGTGTTATATATCAGCACATGATCAGTGTAATAATTACCAGTGTTATATATCAGCACATGATCAGTGTAATAATTACCTGTGTTATATATCAGCACATGATCAGTGTAATAATTACCTGTGTTATATATCAGCACATGATCAATGTAATAATTACCTGTGTTATATATCAGCACATGATCAGTGTAATAATTACCTGTGTTATATATCAGTACATGATCAGTGTAATAATTACCTGTGTTATATATCAGCACATGATCAATGTAATAATTACCTGTGTTATATATCAGCACATGATCAGTGTAATAATTACCTGTGTTATATATCAGTACATGATCAGTGTAATAATTACCTGTGTTATATATCAGCACATGATCAGTGTAATAATTACCAGTGTTATATATCAGCACATGATCAGTGTAATAATTACCAGTGTTATATATCAGTACATGATCAGTGTAATAATTACCAGTGTTATATATCAGCACATGATCAGTGTAATAATTACCTGTGTTATATATCAGTACATGATCAGTGTAATAATTACCAGTGTTATATATCAGCACATGATCAGTGTAATAATTACCAGTGTTATATATCAGTACATGATCAGTGTAATAATTACCAGTGTTATATATCAGCACATGATCAGTGTAATAATTACCTGTGTTATATATCAGCACATGATCAGTGTAATAATTACCTGTGTTATATATCAGCACATGATCAGTGTAATAATTACCAGTGTTATATATCAGCACATGATCAGTGTAATAATTACCTGTGTTATATATCAGTACATGATCAGTGTAATAATTACCAGTGTTATATATCAGCACATGATCAGTGTAATAATTACCAGTGTTATATATCAGCACATGATCAGTGTAATAATTACCTGTGTTATATATCAGCACATGATCAGTGTAATAATTACCAGTGTTATATATCAGCACATGATCAGTGTAATAATTACCAGTGTTATATATCAGCACATGATCAGTGTAATAATTACCTGTGTTATATATCAGTACATGATCAGTGTAATAATTACCAGTGTTATATATCAGCACATGATCAGTGTAATAATTACCAGTGTTATATATCAGCACATGATCAGTGTAATAATTACCAGTGTTATATATCAGTACATGATCAGTGTAATAATTACCTGTGTTATATATCAGTACATGATCAGTGTAATAATTACCTGTTATATATCAGTACATGATCAGTGTAATAATTACCAGTGTTATATATCAGCACATGATCAGTGTAATAATTACCAGTGTTATATATCAGCACATGATCAGTGTAATAATTACCTCTGTTATATATCAGTACATGATCAGTGTAATAATTACCAGTGTTATATATCAGCACATGATCAGTGTAATAATTACCTGTGTTATATATCAGCACATGATCAGTGTAATAATTACCTGTGTTATATATCAGCACATGATCAGTGTAATAATTACCTGTGTTATATATCAGTACATGATCAGTGTAATAATTACCAGTGTTATATATCAGCACATGATCAGTGTAATAATTACCAGTGTTATATATCAGCACATGATCAGTGTAATAATTACCGGTGTTATATATCAGCACATGATCAGTGTAATAATTACCTGTGTTATATATCAGCACATGATCAGTGTAATAATTACCAGTGTTATATATCAGCACATGATCAGTGTAATAATTACCAGTGTTATATATCAGTACATGATCAGTGTAATAATTACCTGTGTTATATATCAGTACATGATCAGTGTAATAATTACCAGTGTTATATATCAGTACATGATCAGTGTAATAATTACCTGTGTTATATATCAGTACATGATCAGTGTAATAATTACCAGTGTTATATATCAGTACATGATCAGTGTAATAATTACCTGTGTTATATATCAGCACATGATCAGTGTAATAATTACCTGTGTTATATATCAGTACATGATCAGTGTAATAATTACCAGTGTTATATATCAGCACATGATCAGTGTAATAATTACCTGTGTTATATATCAGCACATGATCAGTGTAATAATTACCTGTGTTATATATCAGTACATGATCAGTGTAATAATTACCTGTTATATATCAGCACATGATCAGTGTAATAATTACCTGTGTTATATATCAGTACATGATCAGTGTAATAATTACCAGTGTTATATATCAGCACATGATCAGTGTAATAATTACCAGTGTTATATATCAGCACATGATCAGTGTAATAATTACCAGTGTTATATATCAGCACATGATCAGTGTAATAATTACCAGTGTTATATATCAGTACATGATCAGTGTAATAATTACCAGTGTTATATATCAGCACATGATCAGTGTAATAATTACCAGTGTTATATATCAGCACATGATCAGTGTAATAATTACCAGTGTTATATATCAGTACATGATCAGTGTAATAATTACCTGTGTTATATATCAGTACATGATCAGTGTAATAATTACCAGTGTTATATATCAGCACATGATCAGTGTAATAATTACCAGTGTTATATATCAGCACATGATCAGTGTAATAATTACCAGTGTTATATATCAGCACATGATCAGTGTAATAATTACCAGTGTTATATATCAGCACATGATCAGTGTAATAATTACCTGTGTTATATATCAGTACATGATCAGTGTAATAATTACCTGTGTTATATATCAGCACATGATCAGTGTAATAATTACCTGTGTTATATATCAGCACATGATCAGTGTAATAATTACCAGTGTTATATATCAGCACATGATCAGTGTAATAATTACCAGTGTTATATATCAGCACATGATCAGTGTAATAATTACCAGTGTTATATATCAGCACATGATCAGTGTAATAATTACCTGTGTTATATATCAGTACATGATCAGTGTAATAATTACCAGTGTTATATATCAGCACATGATCAGTGTAATAATTACCTGTGTTATATATCAGCACATGATCAGTGTAATAATTACCTGTGTTATATATCAGCACATGATCGGTGTAATAATTACCTGTGTTATATATCAGTACATGATCAGTGTAATAATTACCTGTGTTATATATCAGCAAATGATCAGTGTAATAATTACCAGTGTTATATATCAGCACATGATCAGTGTAATAATTACCAGTGTTATATATCAGCACATGATCAGTGTAATAATTACCTGTGTTATATATCAGCACATGATCAGTGTAATAATTACCTGTGTTATATATCAGTACATGATCAGTGTAATAATTACCAGTGTTATATATCAGTACATGATCAGTGTAATAATTACCTGTGTTATATATCAGTACATGATCAGTGTAATAATTACCTGTGTTATATATCAGTACATGATCAGTGTAATAATTACCAGTGTTATATATCAGCACATGATCAGTGTAATAATTACCAGTGTTATATATCAGTACATGATCAGTGTAATAATTACCTGTGTTATATATCAGCACATGATCAGTGTAATAATTACCTGTGTTATATATCAGCACATGATCAGTGTAATAATTACCTGTGTTATATATCAGCACATGATCAGTGTAATAATTACCTGTGTTATATATCAGCACATGATCAGTGTAATAATTACCTGTGTTATATATCAGCACATGATCAGTGTAATAATTACCTGTGTTATATATCAGCACATGATCAGTGTAATAATTACCTGTGTTATATATCAGCACATGATCAGTGTAATAATTACCTGTGTTATATATCAGCACATGATCAGTGTAATAATTACCAGTGTTATATATCAGTACATGATCAGTGTAATAATTACCTGTGTTATATATCAGCACATGATCAGTGTAATAATTACCAGTGTTATATATCAGTACATGATCAGTGTAATAATTACCAGTGTTATATATCAGTACATGATCAGTGTAATAATTACCTGTGTTATATATCAGTACATGATCAGTGTAATAATTACCAGTGTTATATATCAGCACATGATCAGTGTAATAATTACCTGTGTTATATATCAGCACATGATCAGTGTAATAATTACCAGTGTTATATATCAGTACATGATCAGTGTAATAATTACCTGTGTTATATATCAGCACATGATCAGTGTAATAATTACCAGTGTTATATATCAGTACATGATCAGTGTAATAATTACCAGTGTTATATATCAGTACATGATCAGTGTAATAATTACCTGTTATATATCAGCACATGATCAGTGTAATAATTACCAGTGTTATATATCAGCACATGATCAGTGTAATAATTACCTGTGTTATATATCAGCACATGATCAGTGTAATAATTACCTGTGTTATATATCAGCACATGATCAGTGTAATAATTACCTGTGTTATATATCAGTACATGATCAGTGTAATAATTACCTGTGTTATATATCAGCAAATGATCAGTGTAATAATTACCAGTGTTATATATCAGCACATGATCAGTGTAATAATTACCTGTGTTATATATCAGTACATGATCAGTGTAATAATTACCTGTGTTATATATCAGCACATGATCAGTGTAATAATTACCAGTGTTATATATCAGCACATGATCATAGTTACATAGTTACATAGTTACATAGTTAGTACGGCTGAAAAAAGACACATGTCCATCAAGTTCAACCAAGGGAAGGGAAAAGGGAAGGAAAAATTTCTACACATAGGAGCTAATATTTTTTTGTTCTAGGAAATTATCTAACCCTTTTTTAAAGCCATCTACTGTCCCTGCTGTGACGGCTCCTGCGGTGTCTCCTGTCCCTGCTGTGACCAGCTCCTGCGGTGTCTCCTGTCCCTGCTGTGACGGCTCCTGCGGTAGGCTATTCCATAAATTCACAGTTCTCACTGTAAAGAAGCCTGGTCGCCTCTGCAGCTTGAACCTTTTTTTCTCCAGACGGAGGGAGTGCCCCCTTGTTTTTTGAGGGGGTTTTACAAGGAACAGGATTTCACCATATTTTTTGTATGTGCCATTAATATATTTATATAAGTTAATCATGTCCCCCCTTAGTCTTCTTTTTTCAAGGCTAAATAGGTTTAATTCTTTCAATCTTTCCTCATAACTTAAATTCTCCATGCCCCTTATTAGCTTCGTTGCTCTTCTTTGTATTTTTTCATCCTTTCTATGAACTGGAGCCCAGAACTGAACTGCATATTCTAGATGAGGCCTCACTAATGCTTTGTAAAGTGGTAATAATTACCTGTGTTATATATCAGCACATGATCAGTGTAATAATTACCTGTGTTATATATCAGCACATGATCAGTGTAATAATTACCTGTTATATATCAGTACATGATCAGTGTAATAATTACCTGTGTTATATATCAGCACATGATCAGTGTAATAATTACCAGTGTTATATATCAGCACATGATCAGTGTAATAATTACCTGTGTTATATATCAGCACATGATCAGTGTAATAATTACCTGTGTTATATATCAGCACATGATCAGTGTAATAATTACCTGTGTTATATATCAGCACATGATCAGTGTAATAATTACCAGTGTTATATATCAGTACATGATCAGTGTAATAATTACCTGTTATATATCAGTACATGATCAGTGTAATAATTACCTGTGTTATATATCAGTACATGATCAGTGTAATAATCACCTGTGTTATATATCAGCACATGATCAGTGTAATAATTACCGGTGTTATATATCAGTACATGATCAGTGTAATAATTACCTGTGTTATATATCAGTACATGATCAGTGTAATAATTACCTGTGTTATATATCAGCACATGATCAGTGTAATAATTACCTGTGTTATATATCAGTACATGATCAGTGTAATAATTACCTGTGTTATATATCAGCACATGATCAGTGTAATAATTACCAGTGTTATATATCAGTACATGATCAGTGTAATAATTACCTGTGTTATATATCAGCACACGATCAGTGTAATAATTACCGGTGTTATATATCAGCACATGATCAGTGTAATAATTACCAGTGTTATATATCAGTACATGATCAGTGTAATAATTACCAGTGTTATATATCAGTACATGATCAGTGTAATAATTACCAGTGTTATATATCAGCACCTGATCAGTGTAATAATTACCAGTGTTATATATCAGTACATGATCAGTGTAATAATTACCTGTGTTATATATCAGTACATGATCAGTGTAATAATTACCTGTGTTATATATCAGTACATGATCAGTGTAATAATTACCAGTGTTATATATCAGCACATGATCAGTGTAATAATTACCAGTGTTATATATCAGTACATGATCAGTGTAATAATTACCTGTGTTATATATCAGCACATGATCAGTGTAATAATTACCTGTGTTATATATCAGTACATGATCAGTGTAATAATTACCAGTGTTATATATCAGTACATGATCAGTGTAATAATTACCTGTGTTATATATCAGCACATGATCAGTGTAATAATTACCAGTGTTATATATCAGTACATGATCAGTGTAATAATTACCTGTGTTATATATCAGTACATGATCAGTGTAATAATTACCAGTGTTATATATCAGCACATGATCAGTGTAATAATTACCAGTGTTATATATCAGTACATGATCAGTGTAATAATTACCAGTGTTATATATCAGCACATGATCAGTGTAATAATTACCAGTGTTATATATCAGCACATGATCAGTGTAATAATTACCAGTGTTATATATCAGTACATGATCAGTGTAATAATTACCAGTGTTATATATCAGCACGTGATCAGTGTAATAATTACCAGTGTTATATATCAGTACATGATCAGTGTAATAATTACCAGTGTTATATATCAGCACATGATCAGTGTAATAATTACCAGTGTTATATATCAGTACATGATCAGTGTAATAATTACCTGTGTTATATATCAGCACACGATCAGTGTAATAATTACCAGTGTTATATATCAGTACATGATCAGTGTAATAATTACCAGTGTTATATATCAGCACATGATCAGTGTAATAATTACCTGTTATATATCAGTACATGATCAGTGTAATAATTACCAGTGTTATATATCAGTACATGATCAGTGTAATAATTACCTGTGTTATATATCAGCACATGATCAGTGTAATAATTACCAGTGTTATATATCAGTACATGATCAGTGTAATAATTACCAGTGTTATATATCAGCACATGATCAGTGTAATAATTACCTGTTATATATCAGCACATGATCAGTGTAATAATTACCTGTGTTATATATCAGTACATGATCAGTGTAATAATTACCAGTGTTATATATCAGCACATGATCAGTGTAATAATTACCTGTGTTATATATCAGCACATGATCAGTGTAATAATTACCAGTGTTATATATCAGCACATGATCAGTGTAATAATTACCAGTGTTATATATCAGCACATGATCAGTGTAATAATTACCTGTGTTATATATCAGCACATGATCAGTGTAATAATTACCAGTGTTATATATCAGTACATGATCAGTGTAATAATTACCTGTGTTATACATCAGCACATGATCAGTGTAATAATTACCGGTGTTATATATCAGCACATGATCAGTGTAATAATTACCGGTGTTATATATCAGCACATGATCAGTGTAATAATTACCTGTGTTATATATCAGCACATGATCAGTGTAATAATTACCGGTGTTATATATCAGCACATGATCAGTGTAATAATTACCAGTGTTATATATCAGCACACGATCAGTGTAATAATTACCTGTGTTATATATCAGTACATGATCAGTGTAATAATTACCAGTGTTATATATCAGTACATGATCAGTGTAATAATTACCAGTGTTATATATCAGTACATGATCAGTGTAATAATTACCTGTGTTATATATCAGTACATGATCAGTGTAATAATTACCTGTTATATATCAGCACATGATCAGTGTAATAATTACCAGTGTTATATATCAGTACATGATCAGTGTAATAATTACCTGTGTTATATATCAGTACATGATCAGTGTAATAATTACCAGTGTTATATATCAGTACATGATCAGTGTAATAATTACCAGTGTTATATATCAGCACATGATCAGTGTAATAATTACCAGTGTTATATATCAGCACATGATCAGTGTAATAATTACCTGTGTTATATATCAGCACATGATCAGTGTAATAATTACCTGTGTTATATATCAGTACATGATCAGTGTAATAATTACCTGTGTTATATATCAGTACATGATCAGTGTAATAATTACCTGTGTTATATATCAGCACATGATCAGTGTAATAATTACCTGTGTTATATATCAGTACATGATCAGTGTAATAATTACCTGTTATATATCAGTACATGATCAGTGTAATAATTACCGGTGTTATATATCAGCACATGATCAGTGTAATAATTACCTGTGTTATATATCAGTACATGATCAGTGTAATAATTACCAGTGTTATATATCAGCACATGATCAGTGTAATAATTACCAGTGTTATATATCAGCACATGATCAGTGTAATAATTACCAGTTATATATCAGCACATGATCAGTGTAATAATTACCAGTGTTATATATCAGTACATGATCAGTGTAATAATTACCTGTGTTATATATCAGCACATGATCAGTGTAATAATTACCTGTGTTATATATCAGTACATGATCAGTGTAATAATTACCTGTTATATATCAGCACACGATCAGTGTAATAATTACCTGTGTTATATATCAGTACATGATCAGTGTAATAATTACCTGTGTTATATATCAGTACATGATCAGTGTAATAATTACCTGTGTTATATATCAGCACACGATCAGTGTAATAATTACCAGTGTTATATATCAGTACACGATCAGTGTAATAATTACCAGTGTTATATATCAGTACATGATCAGTGTAATAATTACCTGTGTTATATATCAGTACATGATCAGTGTAATAATTACCAGTGTTATATATCAGTACATGATCAGTGTAATAATTACCTCTGTTATATATCAGCACATGATCAGTGTAATAATTACCAGTGTTATATATCAGTACACGATCAGTGTAATAATTACCTGTGTTATATATCAGTACATGATCAGTGTAATAATTACCTGTGTTATATATCAGCACATGATCAGTGTAATAATTACCAGTGTTATATATCAGCACATGATCAGTGTAATAATTACCAGTGTTATATATCAGTACATGATCAGTGTAATAATTACCTGTGTTATATATCAGTACATGATCAGTGTAATAATTACCTGTGTTATATATCAGCACATGATCAGTGTAATAATTACCAGTGTTATATATCAGCACATGATCAGTGTAATAATTACCAGTTATATATCAGCACATGATCAGTGTAATAATTACCAGTGTTATATATCAGTACATGATCAGTGTAATAATTACCTGTGTTATATATCAGCACATGATCAGTGTAATAATTACCAGTGTTATATATCAGCACATGATCAGTGTAATAATTACCTGTGTTATATATCAGCACATGATCAGTGTAATAATTACCTGTGTTATATATCAGCACATGATCAGTGTAATAATTACCTGTGTTATATATCAGCACATGATCAGTGTAATAATTACCTGTGTTATATATCAGCACATGATCAGTGTAATAATTACCTGTGTTATATATCAGCACATGATCAGTGTAATAATTACCAGTGTTATATATCAGTACATGATCAGTGTAATAATTACCTGTGTTATATATCAGTACATGATCAGTGTAATAATTACCAGTGTTATATATCAGCACATGATCAGTGTAATAATTACCTGTGTTATATATGAGTACATGATCAGTGTAATAATTACCTGTGTTATATATCAGTACATGATCAGTGTAATAATTACCTGTGTTATATATCAGCACATGATCAGTGTAATAATTACCAGTGTTATATATCAGCACATGATCAGTGTAATAATTACCTGTGTTATATATCAGCACATGATCAGTGTAATAATTACCAGTGTTATATATCAGTACATGATCAGTGTAATAATTACCTGTGTTATATATCAGTACATGATCAGTGTAATAATTACCAGTGTTATATATCAGTACATGATCAGTGTAATCATTACCAGTGTTATATATCAGTACATGATCAGTGTAATAATTACCAGTGTTATATATCAGCACATGATCAGTGTAATAATTACCAGTGTTATATATCAGTACATGATCAGTGTAATAATTACCTGTGTTATATATCAGCACATGATCAGTGTAATAATTACCAGTGTTATATATCAGTACATGATCAGTGTAATAATTACCTGTGTTATATATCAGCACATGATCAGTGTAATAATTACCTGTGTTATATATCAGTACACGATCAGTGTAATAATTACCTGTGTTATATATCAGTACATGATCAGTGTAATAATTACCTGTGTTATATATCAGCACATGATCAGTGTAATAATTACCGGTGTTATATATCAGCACATGATCAGTGTAATAATTACCAGTGTTATATATCAGCACATGATCAGTGTAATAATTACCTGTGTTATATATCAGCACATGATCAGTGTAATAATTACCAGTGTTATATATCAGCACATGATCAGTGTAATAATTACCAGTGTTATATATCAGCACATGATCAGTGTAATAATTACCTGTGTTATATATCAGCACATGATCAGTGTAATAATTACCAGTGTTATATATCAGCACATGATCAGTGTAATAATTACCAGTGTTATATATCAGTACATGATCAGTGTAATAATTACCTGTGTTATATATCAGCACATGATCAGTGTAATAATTACCAGTGTTATATATCAGTACATGATCAGTGTAATAATTACTTGTGTTATATATCAGCACATGATCAGTGTAATAATTACCTGTTATATATCAGTACATGATCAGTGTAATAATTACCAGTGTTATATATCAGCACATGATCAGTGTAATAATTACCAGTGTTATATATCAGCACATGATCAGTGTAATAATTACCTGTGTTATATATCAGTACATGATCAGTGTAATAATTACCTGTGTTATATATCAGCACATGATCAGTGTAATAATTACCTGTGTTATATATCAGCACATGATCAGTGTAATAATTACCTGTGTTATATATCAGTACATGATCAGTGTAATAATTACCTGTGTTATATATCAGTACATGATCAGTGTAATAATTACCAGTGTTATATATCAGCACATGATCAGTGTAATAATTACCAGTGTTATATATCAGTACATGATCAGTGTAATAATTACCAGTGTTATATATCAGCACATGATCAGTGTAATAATTACCAGTGTTATATATCAGTACATGATCAGTGTAATAATTACCTGTGTTATATATCAGCACATGATCAGTGTAATAATTACCTGTGTTATATATCAGTACATGATCAGTGTAATAATTACCTGTGTTATATATCAGCACATGATCAGTGTAATAATTACCAGTGTTATATATCAGTACACGATCAGTGTAATAATTACCTGTGTTATATATCAGTACATGATCAGTGTAATAATTACCTGTGTTATATATCAGCACATGATCAGTGTAATAATTACCAGTGTTATATATCAGCACATGATCAGTGTAATAATTACCAGTGTTATATATCAGCACATGATCAGTGTAATAATTACCTGTGTTATATATCAGTACATGATCAGTGTAATAATTACCAGTGTTATATATCAGTACATGATCAGTGTAATAATTACCTGTGTTATATATCAGTACATGATCAGTGTAATAATTACCTGTGTTATATATCAGTACATGATCAGTGTAATAATTACCTGTGTTATATATCAGTACATGATCAGTGTAATAATTACCTGTGTTATATATCAGCACATGATCAGTGTAATAATTACCAGTGTTATATATCAGCACATGATCAGTGTAATAATTACCGGTGTTATATATCAGTACATGATCAGTGTAATAATTACCTGTGTTATATATCAGTACATGATCAGTGTAATAATTACCAGTGTTATATATCAGTACATGATCAGTGTAATAATTACCTGTGTTATATATCAGCACATGATCAGTGTAATAATTACCTGTGTTATATATCAGCACATGATCAGTGTAATAATTACCTGTGTTATATATCAGCACATGATCAGTGTAATAATTACCTGTGTTATATATCAGTACATGATCAGTGTAATAATTACCAGTGTTATATATCAGTACATGATCAGTGTAATAATTACCTGTGTTATATATCAGCACATGATCAGTGTAATAATTACCAGTGTTATATATCAGCACATGATCAGTGTAATAATTACCAGTGTTATATATCAGTACATGATCAGTGTAATAATTACCTGTGTTATATATCAGCACATGATCAGTGTAATAATTACCAGTGTTATATATCAGCACATGATCAGTGTAATAATTACCAGTGTTATATATCAGCACATGATCAGTGTAATAATTACCAGTGTTATATATCAGTACATGATCAGTGTAATAATTACCAGTGTTATATATCAGTACATGATCAGTGTAATAATTACCAGTGTTATATATCAGCACATGATCAGTGTAATAATTACCTGTGTTATATATCAGCACATGATCAGTGTAATAATTACCTGTGTTATATATCAGCACATGATCAGTGTAATAATTACCAGTGTTATATATCAGCACATGATCAGTGTAATAATTACCAGTGTTATATATCAGCACATGATCAGTGTAATAATTACCTGTGTTATATATCAGCACATGATCAGTGTAATAATTACCAGTGTTATATATCAGCACATGATCAGTGTAATAATTACCAGTGTTATATATCAGCACATGATCAGTGTAATAATTACCTGTGTTATATATCAGCACATGATCAGTGTAATAATTACCAGTGTTATATATCAGCACATGATCAGTGTAATAATTACCTGTTATATATCAGCACATGATCAGTGTAATAATTACCTGTGTTATATATCAGCACATGATCAGTGTAATAATTACCAGTGTTATATATCAGCACATGATCAGTGTAATAATTACCTGTGTTATATATCAGCACATGATCAGTGTAATAATTACCAGTGTTATATATCAGTACATGATCAGTGTAATAATTACCTGTTATATATCAGTACATGATCAGTGTAATAATTACCAGTGTTATATATCAGTACATGATCAGTGTAATAATTACCTGTTATATATCAGTACATGATCAGTGTAATAATTACCTGTGTTATATATCAGTACATGATCAGTGTAATAATTACCTGTGTTATATATCAGTACATGATCAGTGTAATAATTACCAGTGTTATATATCAGCACATGATCAGTGTAATAATTACCTGTGTTATATATCAGTACATGATCAGTGTAATAATTACCTGTGTTATATATCAGCACATGATCAGTGTAATAATTACCAGTGTTATATATCAGCACATGATCAGTGTAATCATTACCAGTGTTATATATCAGTACATGATCAGTGTAATAATTACCTGTGTTATATATCAGCACATGATCAGTGTAATAATTACCAGTGTTATATATCAGTACATGATCAGTGTAATAATTACCAGTGTTATATATCAGCACATGATCAGTGTAATAATTACCAGTGTTATATATCAGTACATGATCAGTGTAATAATTACCTGTGTTATATATCAGCACATGATCAGTGTAATAATTACCAGTGTTATATATCAGTACATGATCAGTGTAATAATTACCTGTGTTATATATCAGTACATGATCAGTGTAATAATTACCTGTGTTATATATCAGCACATGATCAGTGTAATAATTACCAGTGTTATATATCAGTACATGATCAGTGTAATAATTACCAGTGTTATATATCAGCACATGATCAGTGTAATAATTACCTGTGTTATATATCAGCACATGATCAGTGTAATAATTACCAGTGTTATATATCAGCACATGATCAGTGTAATAATTACCAGTGTTATATATCAGCACATGATCAGTGTAATAATTACCTGTGTTATATATCAGCACATGATCAGTGTAATAATTACCAGTGTTATATATCAGTACATGATCAGTGTAATAATTACCTGTGTTATATATCAGTACATGATCAGTGTAATAATTACCTGTGTTATATATCAGTACATGATCAGTGTAATAATTACCTGTGTTATATATCAGTACATGATCAGTGTAATAATTACCAGTGTTATATATCAGCACATGATCAGTGTAATAATTACCTGTTATATATCAGCACATGATCAGTGTAATAATTACCAGTGTTATATATCAGCACATGATCAGTGTAATAATTACCAGTGTTATATATCAGCACATGATCAGTGTAATAATTACCAGTGTTATATATCAGCACATGATCAGTGTAATAATTACCTGTGTTATATATCAGTACATGATCAGTGTAATAATTACCTGTTATATATCAGCACATGATCAGTGTAATAATTACCAGTGTTATATATCAGCACATGATCAGTGTAATAATTACCAGTGTTATATATCAGCACATGATCAGTGTAATAATTACCAGTGTTATATATCAGTACATGATCAGTGTAATAATTACCTGTGTTATATATCAGCACATGATCAGTGTAATAATTACCTGTGTTATATATCAGCACATGATCAGTGTAATAATTACCAGTGTTATATATCAGCACATGATCAGTGTAATAATTACCAGTGTTATATATCAGTACATGATCAGTGTAATAATTACCTGTGTTATATATCAGCACATGATCAGTGTAATAATTACCAGTGTTATATATCAGTACATGATCAGTGTAATAATTACCTGTGTTATATATCAGTACATGATCAGTGTAATAATTACCAGTGTTATATATCAGCACATGATCAGTGTAATAATTACCAGTGTTATATATCAGCACATGATCAGTGTAATAATTACCAGTGTTATATATCAGCACATGATCAGTGTAATAATTACCAGTGTTATATATCAGTACATGATCAGTGTAATAATTACCTGTGTTATATATCAGCACATGATCAGTGTAATAATTACCTGTGTTATATATCAGCACATGATCAGTGTAATAATTACCTGTGTTATATATCAGCACATGATCAGTGTAATAATTACCAGTGTTATATATCAGCACATGATCAGTGTAATAATTACCAGTGTTATATATCAGTACATGATCAGTGTAATAATTACCTGTGTTATATATCAGCACATGATCAGTGTAATAATTACCAGTGTTATATATCAGCACATGATCAGTGTAATAATTACCAGTGTTATATATCAGCACATGATCAGTGTAATAATTACCTGTGTTATATATCAGCACATGATCAGTGTAATAATTACCTGTATTGCAGTAGTGCATGAGCTCGTGTATCTGGGCCAGTCTCCGGGTGTTGATCTCGGGGGGCAGGTGGTGAATATGTAGGTGCTGCACTACTGGAAGCTTTTCTAGCATTATTTCTTCTAGTTTAATTGGATTAATTGTCTTAGAAACCTGACAGAAAACAAAAGTAGAAGTTCATTTTTCTTTCATTTGTTTTATATACGTTCATTATCCTGGTCACTATAGATGTCCAGTCCAGTACTCCAGTCACTATAGATGTCCAGTACTGTACTCCGGTCACTATAGATGTCCAGTCCTGTACCCCGGTCACTATAGATGTCCAGTCCTGTTCTCCGGTCACTATAGATGTCCAGTCCTGTACCCCGGTCACTATAGATGTCCAGTCCTGTACCCCGGTCACTATAGATGTCCAGTCCTGTACTCCGGTCACTATAGATGTCCAGTCCTGTACCCCGGTCACTATATATGTCCAGTCCTGTACCCCGGTCACTATAGATGTCCAGTCCTGTACCCCGGTCACTATAGATGTCCAGTCCTGTACCCCGGTCACTATAGATGTCCAGTACTGTACCCCGGTCACTATAGATGTCCACTACTGTACTCCGGTCACTATAGATGTACAGTCGGGCACCGCGGTCACAATATATGTCCAGTCCGGTACTCCGGTCACTATAGATGTCCAGTACTGTACCCCGGTCACAATATATTTCCAGTCCGGTACTCCGGTCACTATAGATGTCCAGTCCTGTACCCCGGTCACTATAGATGTCCAGTCCTGTACCCCGGTCACTATAGATGTCCAGTCCTGTACCCCGGTCACTATAGATGTCCAGTCCTGTACCCCGGTCACTATAGATGTCCAGTCCTGTACCCCGGTCACTATAGTTGTCCAGTACTGTACCCCGGTCACTATAGATGTCCAGTACTGTACTCCGGTCACTATAGATGTACAGTCGGGCACCGCGGTCACAATATATGTCCAGTCCGGTACTCCGGTCACTATAGATGTCCAGTCCTGTACCCCTGTCACTATAGATGTGCAGTCCTGTACCCCGGTCACTATAGATGTCCAGTCCTGTACCCCGGTCACTATAGATGTCCAGTCCTGTTCTACGGTCACTATAGATGTCCAGTCCTGTACCCCGGTCACTATAGATGTCCAGTACTGCATCGTACCTGCACCTGGTGACTTCTCTCCCTGATCTTGTCGTGGAATCTGAGCAGACGAGGTCCCCGGGTTTCGGTGATCTTCTCTTTTTTGTCATTCACTAGGAAGATGTTATACAGGTTCTGTGGTGTATAAATTAAAAATAATGTGAATTCCCCCATTCTGAGCAGATTGGGGTGGGGGCCCGTACGACAGTGTTAATATTGGGCACTGTTATATTTGGCACTATGAGGCCCCACTACAAAGCCACAAACTATATATACTGTAGCACAATTACTGGGTACTCAATGACAATGTTTTTGGGTTATACATGGTGGTATTATTTAATCATACACTATAAAGCACGACAATTTGAGCATTGTACGGCACTGTTATTATTGAGCATTGTATGGCACTGTTATTATTGAGCATTGTACGGCACTGTTATTATTGAGCATTGTATGGCACTGTTATTATTGAGCATTGTATGGCACTGTTATTATTGAGCATTGTATGGCACTGTTATTATTGAGCATTGTATGGCACTGTTATTATTGAGCATTGTATGGCACTGTTATTATTGAGCATTGTATGGCACTGTTATTATTGAGCACTGTATGGCACTGTTATTATTGAGCACTGTATGGCACTGTTATTATTGAGCATTGTATGGCACTGTTATTATTGAGCATTGTATGGCACTGTTATTATTGAGCATTGTATGGCACTGTTATTATTGAGCACTGTATGGCACTGTTATTATTGAGCATTGTATGGCACTGTTATTATTGAGCATTGTATGGCACTGTTATTATTGAGCACTGTATGGCACTGTTATTATTGAGCATTGTATGGCACTGTTATTATTGAGCATTGTATGGCACTGTTATTATTGAGCATTGTACGGCACTGTTATTATTGAGCATTGTACGGCACTGTTATTATTGAGCATTGTATGGCACTGTTATTATTGAGCATTGTATGGCACTGTTATTATTGAGCATTGTACGGCACTGTTATTATTGAGCATTGTATGGCACTGTTATTATTGAGCATTGTATGGCACTGTTATTATTGAGCATTGTATGGCACTGTTATTATTGAGCACTGTACGGCACTGTTATTATTGAGCATTGTACGGCACTGTTATTATTGAGCACTGTATGGCACTGTTATTATTGAGCATTGTATGGCACTGTTATTATTGAGCACTGTATGGCACTGTTATTATTGAGCACTGTATGGCACTGTTATTATTGAGCACTGTATGGCACTGTTATTATTGAGCATTGTATGGCACTGTTATTATTGAGCATTGTATGGCACTGTTATTATTGAGCATTGTACGGCACTGTTATTATTGAGCATTGTACGGCACTGTTATTATTGAGCATTGTACGGCACTGTTATTATTGAGCATTGTACGGCACTGTTATTATTGAGCATTGTATGGCACTGTTATTATTGAGCATTGTATGGCACTGTTATTATTGAGCATTGTATGGCACTGTTATTATTGAGCATTGTACGGCACTGTTATTATTGAGCATTGTACGGCACTGTTATTATTGAGCATTGTATGGCACTGTTATTATTGAGCATTGTACGGCACTGTTATTATTGAGCATTGTATGGCACTGTTATTATTGAGCACTGTATGGCACTGTTATTATTGAGCATTGTATGGCACTGTTATTATTGAGCATTGTATGGCACTGTTATTATTGAGCATTGTACGGCACTGTTATTATTGAGCATTGTACGGCACTGTTATTATTGAGCATTGTACGGCACTGTTATTATTGAGCATTGTACGGCACTGTTGTTATTGAGCATTGTACGGCACTGTTATTATTGAGCACTGTATGGCACTGTTATTATTGAGCATTGTATGGCACTGTTATTATTGAGCATTGTACGGCACTGTTATTATTGAGCATTGTACGGCACTGTTATTATTGAGCATTGTATGGCACTGTTATTATTGAGCATTGTATGGCACTGTTATTATTGAGCACTGTATGGCACTGTTATTATTGAGCATTGTACGGCACTGTTATTATTGAGCACTGTATGGCACTGTTATTATTGAGCATTGTACGGCACTGTTATTATTGAGCACTGTATGGCACTGTTATTATTGAGCATTGTATGGCACTGTTATTATTGAGCATTGTACGGCACTGTTATTATTGAGCACTGTACGGCACTGTTATTATTCAGCATTGTATGGCACTGTTATTATTCAGCATTGTATGGCACTGTTATTATTGAGCACTGTATGGCACTGTTATTATTGAGCACTGTACGGCACTGTTATTATTGAGCATTGTATGGCACTGTTATTATTGAGCATTGTATGGCACTGTTATTATTGAGCATTGTATGGCACTGTTATTATTGAGCACTGTACGGCACTGTTATTATTGAGCATTGTATGGCACTGTTATTATTGAGCACTGTATGGCACTGTTATTATTGAGCATTGTATGGCACTGTTATTATTGAGCACTGTATGGCACTGTTATTATTGAGCACTGTATGGCACTGTTATTATTGAGCATTGTACGTCACTGTTATTATTGAGCATTGTATGGCACTGTTATTATTGAGCATTGTATGGCACTGTTATTATTGAGCATTGTACGGCACTGTTATTATTGAGCATTGTATGGCACTGTTATTATTGAGCATTGTATGGCACTGTTATTATTGAGCATTGTATGGCACTGTTATTATTGAGCATTGTATGGCACTGTTATTATTGAGCACTGTACGGCACTGTTATTATTGAGCATTGTACGGCACTGTTATTATTGAGCATTGTATGGCACTGTTATTATTGAGCATTGTACGGCACTGTTATTATTGAGCATTGTATGGCACTGTTATTATTGAGCATTGTATGGCACTGTTATTATTGAGCATTGTACGGCACTGTTATTATTGAGCACTGTATGGCACTGTTATTATTGAGCATTGTATGGCACTGTTATTATTGAGCATTGTATGGCACTGTTATTATTGAGCATTGTATGGCACTGTTATTATTGAGCATTGTATGGCACTGTTATTATTGAGCATTGTACGGCACTGTTATTATTGAGCATTGTATGGCACTGTTATTATTGAGCATTGTATGGCACTGTTATTATTGAGCACTGTATGGCACTGTTATTATTGAGCATTGTATGGCACTGTTATTATTGAGCACTGTATGGCACTGTTATTATTGAGCATTGTATGGCACTGTTATTATTGAGCATTGTACGGCACTGTTATTATTTAGCATTGTATGGCACTGTTATTATTGAGCATTGTATGGCACTGTTATTATTGAGCACTGTATGGCACTGTTATTATTGAGCATTGTATGGCACTGTTATTATTGAGCATTGTACGGCACTGTTGTTATTGAGCATTGTACGGCACTGTTATTATTGAGCATTGTACGGCACTGTTATTATTGAGCATTGTATGGCACTGTTATTATTGAGCATTGTATGGCACTGTTATTATTGAGCATTGTATGGCACTGTTATTATTGAGCATTGTACGGCACTGTTATTATTGAGCATTGTACGGCACTGTTATTATTGAGCATTGTATGGCACTGTTATTATTGAGCATTGTACGGCACTGTTATTATTGAGCATTGTATGGCACTGTTATTATTGAGCACTGTATGGCACTGTTATTATTGAGCATTGTATGGCACTGTTATTATTGAGCACTGTATGGCACTGTTATTATTGAGCATTGTATGGCACTGTTATTATTGAGCATTGTACGGCACTGTTATTATTGAGCATTGTATGGCACTGTTATTATTGAGCATTGTATGGCACTGTTATTATTGAGCATTGTATGGCACTGTTATTATTGAGCACTGTATGGCACTGTTATTATTGAGCACTGTATGGCACTGTTATTATTGAGCATTGTACGGCACTGTTATTATTGAGCATTGTATGGCACTGTTATTATTGAGCATTGTATGGCACTGTTATTATTGAGCACTGTTTTTACATCATATTCTATATATCACAATTATTGGAGAATATTATTGGGCACTGAATGCTGGTATTATTTAGTCATACACAATATAGCACTATTACTTGGACACTGATAATTTTGGATGGTATTATTTAGCCGTACACTATAAAGAACTATTCGAGCACTGTATGGCACTATTATGCAGCCTTGTACAGTGGTATTACATACCTGGCAGTGTATGGTATATTTGGGTACTGAATAATAGTACTATTTATCCATAAACTGTAAGCACTTTACTGTATGGTCCCATTATTTCACCAGTGTTATTATTTGGTACTGTATTATTGAGTCACACACTATATAGCGCTGTTAATTAGGAACTGTATGGCAATGGTATTATTAGGCACTCCATCGCATTATCATTTCGGCACTGTATGGATTATTTCGTCATTCTATGGATTGTTTCGGCACTCTTTGGATTATTTCGGCACTGTATGGATTATTTCGGCACTGTATGGATTATTTCGGCACTGTATGGATTATATCAGCACTGTATGGATTATTTTGGCACTGTACGGTTGTTAGTATGGTATGAGGTACACAGCACGATCCTCTCAGTCCTGTCTCTAATGATCATTTTCCTGATCTTACTGTCATTTACAAAGGGAGCGCCAGGTCCGCGCCGACCAGATCCCCCCGCAGTTACCTTCTTCTCTTTCTCCGAGAGGGACAGTGAATCCAGGACTGATACAAAGTGCTCAGCAATGGAGGGGTCCAGGCCGTCTGCTCGGGGGTCCGGCATCATCTCACTTGGAGGTATTAGACCTTTTTCAGTTGCAACAACCTATCACAGATGTAAAACTTAGTCACAATGAATTTCTTTACGTAGACGTTGATTGTCTGGCCCGACGAGCGAACAGTCTAACCCTATCACTACATAAAGACTTTGGTGGTGTAATCTGGGCCAGTCGTGCAATACAAATTAGATTTATGTGGCATAACTGGCATTAACGCCACATCACACCGCCAAAGTTACCCTATACTGGACATCAGATATCTACACACCCTCCACCTACCGGACACCAGATATCTACACACCCTCCACCTACCGGACACCAGATATCTACACACCATCCACCTACCGGACATCAGATATCTACACACCCTCCACCTACCGGACATCAGATATCTACACACCCTCTACCTACCGGACATCAGATATCTACACACCCTCCACCTACCGGACATCGGATATCTACACACCCTCCACCTACCGGACATCAGATACCTACACACCCTCCACCTACCGGACACCAGATATCTACACACCCTCCACCTACCGGACATCAGATATCTACACACCCTCCACATACCGGACATCAGATACCTACACACCCTCCACCTACCGGACATCAGATATCTACACACCCTCCACCTACCGGACATCAGATATCTACACACCCTCCACCTACCGGACATCAGATATCTACACACCCTCCACCTACCGGACATCAGATATCTACACACCCTCCACCTACCGGACATCAGATATCTACACACCCTCCACCTACCGGACATCAGATATCTACACACCCTCCACCTACCGGACATCAGATATCTACACACCCTCCACCTACCGGACATCAGATATCTACACACCCTCCACCTACCGGACACCAGATATCTACACACCCTCCACCTACCGGACATCGGATATCTACACACCCTCCACCTACCGGACATCAGATACCTACACACCCTCCACCTACCGGACACCAGATATCTACACACCCTCCACCTACCGGACATCAGATATCTACACACCCTCCACATACCGGACATCAGATACCTACACACCCTCCACCTACCGGACATCAGATATCTACACACCCTCCACCTACCGGACATCAGATATCTACACACCCTCCACCTACCGGACATCAGATATCTACACACCCTCCACCTACCGGACATCAGATATCTACACACCCTCCACCTACCGGACATCAGATATCTACACACCCTCCACCTACCGGACATCAGATATCTACACACCCTCCACCTACCGGACATCAGATATCTACACACCCTCCACCTACCGGACATCAGATATCTACACACCCTCCACCTACCGGACATCAGATATCTACACACCCTCCACCTACCGGACATCAGATATCTACACACCATCCACCTACCGGAGATCAGATATCTACACACCCTCCACCTACCGGACATCAGATATCTACACACCCTCCACCTACCGGACATCAGATATCTACACACCCTCCACCTACCGGACATCAGATATCTACACACCCTCCACCTACCGGACATCAGATATCTACACACCCTCCACCTACATCAGATATCTACACACCCTCCACCTACCGGACATCAGATATCTACACACCCTTCACTTACCGGACACCAGATATCTACACACCCTCCACCTACCGGACATCAGATATCTACACACCCTCCACCTACCGGACATCAGATATCTACACACCCTCCACCTACCGGACATCAGATATCTACACACCCTCCACTTACCGGACACCAGATATCTACACACCCTCCACCTACCGGACATCAGATATCTACACACCCTCAACCTACCGGACATCAGACATCTACACACCCTCCACCTACCGGACATCAGACATCTACACACCCTCCACCTACCGGACATCAGACATCTACACACCCTCCACCTACTGGACATCAGATATCTACACACCCTCCACTTACCGGACACCAGACATCTACACACCCTCCACCTACCGGACACCAGATATCTACACACCCTCCACCTACCGGACATCAGATATCTACACACCCTCCACCTACCGGACACCAGATATCTACACACCCTCCACCTACCGGACATCAGATATCTACACACCCTCCACCTACCGGACATCAGACATCTACACACCCTCCACCTACCGGACATCAGATATCTACACACCCTCCACCTACATCAGATATCTACACACCCTCCACCTACCAGACACCAGATATCTACACACCCTCCACCTACCAGACATCAGACATCTACACACCCTCCACCTACCGGACATCAGATATCTACACACCCTCCACCTACCGGACACCAGATATCTACAAACCCTCCACCTACATCAGATATCTACACACCCTCCACCTACCGGACATCAAATATCTACACACCCTCCACCTACCGGAGATCAGATATCTACACACCCTCCACCTACCGGACATCAGATATCTACACACCCTCCACCTACCGGACATCAGATACCTACACACCCTCCACCTACATCAGATATCTACACACCCTCCACCTACCGGACACCAGATATCTACACACCCTCCACCTACATCAGATATCTACACACCCTCCACCTACCGGACATCAAATATCTACACACCCTCCACCTACCGGAGATCAGATATCTACACACCCTCCACCTACCGGACATCAGATATCTACACACCCTCCACCTACCGGACACCAGATATCTACACACCCTCCACCTACATCAGATATCTACACACCCTCCACCTACCGGACATCAGATATCTACACACCCTCCACCTACCGGACATCAGATATCTACACACCATCCACCTACCGGACATCAGATATCTACACACCCTCCACCTACCGGACATCAGATATCTACACACCCTCCACCTACCGGACACCAGATATCTACACACCCTCCACCTACCGGACATCAGATATCTACACACCCTCCACCTACCTGACATCAGATACCTACACACCCTCCACCTACCGGACATCAGATATCTACACACCCTCCACCTACCGGACATCAGATATCTACACACCCTCCACCTACCGGACACCAGATATCTACACACCCTCCACCTACATCAGATATCTACACACCCTCCACCTACCGGACATCAGATATCTACACACCCTCCACCTACCGGACATCAGATATCTACACACCCTCCACCTACCGGACATCAGACATCTACACACCCTCCACCTACCGGACATCAGATATCTACACACCATCCACCTACCGGACATTAGATATCTACACACCCTCCACCTACCGGACATCAGATATCTACACACCCTCTACCTACCGGACACCAGATATCTACACACCCTCCACCTACCGGACACCAGATATCTACACACCCTCCACCTACCAGACATCAGATATCTACACACCATCCACCTACCGGACATCAGACATCTACACACCCTCCACCTACCGGACACCAGATATCTACACACCCTCCACCTACATCAGATATCTACACACCCTCCACCTACCGGACATCAAATATCTACACACCCTCCACCTACCGGAGATCAGATATCTACACACCCTCCACCTACCAGACACCAGATATCTACACACCCTCCACCTACCGGACATCAGACATCTACACACCCTCCACCTACCGGACACCAGATATCTACACACCCTCCACCTACATCAGATATCTACACACCCTCCACCTACCGGACATCAAATATCTACACACCCTCCACCTACCGGAGATCAGATATCTACACACCCTCCACCTACCGGACATCAGATATCTACACACCCTCCACCTACCGGACATCAGATATCTACACACCCTCCACCTACATCAGATATCTACACACCCTCCACCTACCAGACACCAGATATCTACACACCCTCCACCTACCAGACATCAGACATCTACACACCCTCCACCTACCGGACATCAGATATCTACACACCCTCCACCTACCGGACACCAGATATCTACAAACCCTCCACCTACATCAGATATCTACACACCCTCCACCTACCGGACATCAAATATCTACACACCCTCCACCTACCGGAGATCAGATATCTACACACCCTCCACCTACCGGACATCAGATATCTACACACCCTCCACCTACCGGACATCAGATATCTACACACCCTCCACCTACATCAGATATCTACACACCCTCCACCTACCGGACACCAGATATCTACACACCCTCCACCTACATCAGATATCTACACACCCTCCACCTACCGGACATCAAATATCTACACACCCTCCACCTACCGGAGATCAGATATCTACACACCCTCCACCTACCGGACATCAGATATCTACACACCCTCCACCTACCGGACACCAGATATCTACACACCCTCCACCTACATCAGATATCTACACACCCTCCACCTACCGGACATCAGATATCTACACACCCTCCACCTACCGGACATCAGATATCTACACACCATCCACCTACCGGACATCAGATATCTACACACCCTCCACCTACCGGACATCAGATATCTACACACCCTCCACCTACCGGACACCAGATATCTACACACCCTCCACCTACCGGACATCAGATATCTACACACCCTCCACCTACCTGACATCAGATACCTACACACCCTCCACCTACCGGACATCAGATATCTACACACCCTCCACCTACCGGACATCAGATATCTACACACCCTCCACCTACCGGACACCAGATATCTACACACCCTCCACCTACATCAGATATCTACACACCCTCCACCTACCGGACATCAGATATCTACACACCCTCCACCTACCGGACATCAGATATCTACACACCCTCCACCTACCGGACATCAGACATCTACACACCCTCCACCTACCGGACATCAGATATCTACACACCATCCACCTACCGGACATTAGATATCTACACACCCTCCACCTACCGGACATCAGATATCTACACACCCTCTACCTACCGGACACCAGATATCTACACACCCTCCACCTACCGGACACCAGATATCTACACACCCTCCACCTACCAGACATCAGATATCTACACACCATCCACCTACCGGACATCAGACATCTACACACCCTCCACCTACCGGACACCAGATATCTACACACCCTCCACCTACATCAGATATCTACACACCCTCCACCTACCGGACATCAAATATCTACACACCCTCCACCTACCGGAGATCAGATATCTACACACCCTCCACCTACCAGACACCAGATATCTACACACCCTCCACCTACCGGACATCAGACATCTACACACCCTCCACCTACCGGACACCAGATATCTACACACCCTCCACCTACATCAGATATCTACACACCCTCCACCTACCGGACATCAAATATCTACACACCCTCCACCTACCGGAGATCAGATATCTACACACCCTCCACCTACCGGACATCAGATATCTACACACCCTCCACCTACCGGACATCAGATATCTACACACCCTCCACCTACATCAGATATCTACACACCCTCCACCTACCGGACACCAGATATCTACACACCCTCCACCTACATCAGATATCTACACACCCTCCACCTACCGGACATCAAATATCTACACACCCTCCACCTACCGGAGATCAGATATCTACACACCCTCCACCTACCGGACATCAGATATCTACACACCTTCCACCTACCGGACATCAGATACCTACACACCCTCCACCTACCGGACATCAGATATCTACACACCCTCCACCTACCGGACATCAGATATCTACACACCCTCCACCTACCGGACATCAGATATCTACACACCCTCCACCTACCGGACACCAGATATCTACACACCCTCCACCTACCGGACATCAGATATCTACACACCCTCCACCTACATCAGATATCTACACACCCTCCACCTACCGGACATCAAATATCTACACACCCTCCACCTACCGGAGATCAGATATCTACACACCCTCCACCTACCGGACATCAGATATCTACACACCCTCCACCTACCGGACATCAGATATCTACACACCCTCCACCTACCGGACATCAGACATCTACACACCCTCCACCTACCGGACATCAGATATCTACACACCCTCCACCTACCGGACATCAGATATCTACACACCCTCCACCTACCGGACATCAGATATCTACACACCCTCCACCTACCGGACATCAGATATCTACACACCCTCCACCTACCGGACATCAGATATCTACACACCATCCACCTACCGGACATCAGATATCTACACACCCTCCACCTACCGGACATCAGATATCTACACACCCTCCACCTACCGGACATCAGATATCTACACACCCTCCACCTACCGGACATCAGATATCTACACACCCTCCACCTACCGGACATCAGATATCTACACACCCTCCACCTACCGGACATCAGATATCTACACACCCTCCACCTACCAGACATCAGACATCTACACACCCTCCACCTACCGGACATCAGATATCTACACACCCTCCACCTACCGGACATCAGATATCTACACACCCTCCACCTACCGGACATCAGATATCTACACACCCTCCACCTACCGGACATCAGATATCTACAGACCCTCCACCTACCGGACATCAGATATCTACACACCCTCCACCTACCGGACATCAGATATCTACACACCCTCCACCTACCGGACATCAGATATCTACACACCCTCCACCTACCGGACATCAGATATCTACACACCATCCACCTACCGGACATCAGATATCTACACACCCTCCACCTACCGGACATCAGATATCTACACACCCTCCACCTACCGGACATCAGATATCTACACACCCTCCACCTACATCAGATATCTACACACCCTCCACCTACCGGACACCAGATATCTACACACCCTCCACCCTCGGTTATAATGTATAATGCTGCTCAGAGATGGAGCTGCAAGAATTCCTCATCGTCTAATAGAAAACATTTACACTGGGAAGGATCTATGCAGCGTGATGGCTCTCCTTGTGGGGGTACCTGCTCCAGCATGCAGTGCAGTATGACGGGTACTGACAGCAGGTCCTCAGGGACGTCACTCAGCAGCTCACTGTAGAACCGGGTGTCCACGTCCAGCGGGGGTGGAGGCTCGATCTGCTCTGTGGAGATATAGACACAAATATAATAATATGAGGGGTCTTTCGTTTTTCTATATAGAATTAAACATGTGACATAAAGATGCATAAACCTTGTTTTTACTTTGCACCTTTTTCTAGTCCTCAGGATGCAGCCTGCAGTGTAAAGAATAGAGGCTTTAATTTTGGTTGTCATGGTTACATCCGCTGCTTTCTAAACCTGTAACCTGGTGTATCTGTAGTTTAGTATATCTAGTATAGGCAAGAGGAGAAAGTGTAGTCACGTGTACTTATAGACATTATAGACATGTCCCTGGGTGCAGCAACAGCAACTAGAATGAAAACCGCCATTCTTTACACTGCAGGCTTTATTTAGACACCTGAAAGGAGTTTTTTTTAACCATCTCGTGGTGCTGTCAGGTTCACCGCGGTCTGGTCTGTACATACCTTTTGGGGGGGTTGGAGGTGGCAGTGAGAACGTCGGATGGATCTCGTCCCCTTGACTTTTCTTTTTGCCTGACGGAGTTGATGGCAGGAGTGTAGCCGGGGTCTAAAGGAACAAGAGCGCTGGGCATTATGGGTTCATTTCATCTAAGCTTGTAGAATACGGAGGACCTGGCCTGTAGATTGGGTTCTTCAATTAATTTTTTATTTTTTCCTTAAAGGGACCTGTCACTCATCATACTCAAAGATGACCTAACTCCGCCCAGAAATCCAAATCAGCTCTGCCCCCCTGACTGTAGAAACAGGGCTCTTTCTGTCTCAAGCCTGCAGGGAGGCGGGTCATGTGGCCTTGGCTCACAAAGGGGAGGAGCATATGTGACAATCTATTTTACAGCCCCTGGAGGGCACTCCAGGTAACTGCACCCTCTACTTAGAAAATGTATCAGGTCTTCTGGAATAAAAAGCTAAATCTATTTAGTTCAGCATCCGAAAGTCCAGAAATCGTGTTAAACTGGAACCTCAAATAAAATACTGCAGCTCAGTAAGAACTAATATTATTTTTATCTTTACATTTTTCGCCAATGTTTTTCAGAACGATAATCCAGAATATTTAATTTAGTAATGGCGTATTTATTTCACTTTTTACAGGAGCCAATATGTCCATTCCCACTAATCCATCATCATAGGGTGGCTGAAAGTTTGTGAACCCTTCTAAACTTTTTCTGAAAATTGTTTTCTGATTTTGGTGATCCGGCTGTAAATGTCTTTGTAGGGATAAAGTATGTGAACCCGGGCTATCAGAGACTGCTGTGACCTCTTGTGAATTCCACCTGGAATTTTGTCCCATTCTTGCTTAAAGAACTTCTTACTTGACGGGTGTTGATGGAGTTCTTGTGTGATCCCTCCACTTCTGGTCCCGCCCCAACTTTCATATCGGATTAAAGGAATTTTACTGGATGAACTTTCATTTGGTTCAGTCAATTCTTTTTTTTTTACTTGACTGACTTACATGGACTGGGTCTTGGTCTTCCTCAAGAATTGTGAGCCGTCCTGTTCCCGGGGGAGCAGCCTCAATCCAAGACACTTCAACAAGAACCTCATCCCTGCTGTGATGCACGTTGGTAGGATTGTAAATTTTAAACTAAAAAAGTTCAATTTTCCATTCCTCCATCCACAACATTCTTACAGTAGTCTTCTAGTTCTCCATCTCCCCGCTATCCTTCCTTCTTACAGTAGTCTTCTAGTTCTCCTCCTCCCCGCTATCCTTCCTTCTTACAGTAGTCTTCTAGTTCTCCATCTCCCCGCTATCCTTCCTTCTTACAGTAGTCTTCTAGTTCCCCACCTCCTCGCTATCCTTCCTTCTTACAGTAGTCTTCTAGTTCTCCTCCTCCCCGCTATCCTTCCTTCTTACAGTAGTCTTCTAGTTCTCCATCTCCCCGCTATCCTTCCTTCTTACAGTAGTCTTCTAGTTCCCCACCTCCTCGCTATCCTTCCTTCTTACAGTAGTCTTCTAGTTCTCCTCCTCCTCGCTATCTTTCCTTCTTACAGTAGTCTTCTAGTTCTCCATCTCCCCGCTATCCTTCCTTCTTACAGTAGTCTTCTAGTTCCCCACCTCCTCGCTATCCTTCCTTCTTACAGTAGTCTTCTAGTTCTCCTCCTCCTCGCTATCTTTCCTTCTTACAGTAGTCTTCTAGTTCTCCATCTCCCCGCTATCCTTCCTTCTTACAGTAGTCTTCTAGTTCTCCACCTCCTCGCTATCCTTCCTTCTTACAGTAGTCTTCTAGTTCTCCACCTCCCTGCTATCCTTCCTTCTTACAGTAGTCTTCTAGTTCTCCACCTCCCCGCTATCCTTCCTTCTTACAGTAGTCTTCTAGTTCTCCACCTCCCCGCTATCCTTCCTTCTTACAGTAGTCTTCTAGTTCTCCACCTCCCCGCTATCCTTCCTTCTTACAATAGTGTTCTAGTTCTCCACCTCCCCGCTATACTTCCTTCTTACAGTAGTCTTCTAGTTCTCCACCTCCCCGCTATCCTTCCTTCTTACAGTAATCTTCTAGTTCTCCACCTCCCCGCTATCCTTCCTTCTTACAGTAATCTTCTAGTTCTCCACCTCCCCGCTATCCTTCCTTCTTACAGTAGTCTTCTAGTTCTCCATCTCCCCGCTATCCTTCCTTCTTACAGTGGTCTTCTAGTTCTCCATCTCCCCGCTATCCTTCCTTCTTACAGTGGTCTTCTAGTTCTCCATCTCCCCGCTATCCTTCCTTCTTACAGTAGTCTTCTAGCTCTCCATCTCCTCGCTATACTTCCTTCTTACAGTAGTCTTCTAGTTCTCCACCTCCTCGCTATCTTTCCTTCTTACAGTAGTCTTCTAGTTCTCCACCTCCCCGCTATCTTTCCTTCTTACAGTAGTCTTCTAGTTCTCCATCTCCCCGCTATCCTTCCTTCTTACAGTAGTCTTCTAGCTCTCCATCTCCTCGCTATACTTCCTTCTTACAGTAGTCTTCTAGTTCTCCACCTCCTCGCTATCTTTCCTTCTTACAGTAGTCTTCTAGTTCTCCACCTCCTCGCTATCCTTCCTTCTTACAGTAGTCTTCTAGTTCTCCACCTCCTCGCTATCCTTCCTTCTTACAGTAGTCTTCTAGTTCTCCATCTCCTCGCTATACTTCCTTCTTACAGTAGTCTTCTAGTTCTCCACCTCCTCGCTATCCTTCCTTCTTACAGTAGTCTTCTAGTTCTCCACCTCCTCGCTATCTTTCCTTCTTACAGTAGTCTTCTAGTTCTCCACCTCCTCGCTATCTTTCCTTCTTACAGTAGTCTTCTAGTTCTCCACCTCCCCGCTATCCTTCCTTCTTACAGTAGTCTTCTAGTTCTCCTCCTCCTCGCTATCTTTCCTTCTTACAGTAGTCTTCTAGTTCTCCACCTCCCCTCTATCCTTGCTTCTTACAGTAGTCTTCTAGTTCTCCATCTCCTCGCTATCCTTCCTTCTTACAGTAGTCTTCTAGTTCTCCACCTCCCCGCTATCCTTCCAGCTTACAGTAGGGTTCTAGTTCCCCACCTCCTCGCTATCTTTCCTTCTTACAGTAGTATTCTAGTTCTCCACCTCCTCGCTATCCCTCCTTCTTATAGTAGTCTTCTAGTTCTCCACCTCCCCGCTATCCTTCTGTCTTACAGTAGTCTTCTAGTTCCCCACCTCCCCGCTATAGTTCCTTCTTTCAGTAGTCTTCTAGTTCTCCATCTCCCCGCTGTCCTTCCTTCTTACAGTAGTCTTCTAGTTCTCCACCTCCCCGCTATCCTTCCTTCTTGCAGTAGTCTTCTAGTTCTCCACCTCCTCACTCTCCTTCCTTCTTACAGTAGTCTTCTAGCTCTCCACCTCCTCGCTATACTTCCTTCTTACAGTAGTCTTCTAGCTCTCCACCTCCCCGCTATCCTTCCTTCTTACAGTGGTCTTCTAGTTCTCCATCTCCCCGCTATCCTTCCTTCTTACAGTAGTCTTCTAGTTCTCCACCTCCTCGCTATCCTTCCTTCTTACAGTAGTCTTCTAGTTCTCCACCTCCTCGCTATCCTTCCTTCTTACAGTAGTCTTCTAGTTCTCCACCTCCCCGCTATCCTTCCTTCTTACAGTAGTCTTCTAGTTCTCCAGCTCCCCGCTATCCTTCCTTCTTACAGTAGTCTTCTAGTTCTCCACCTCCTCGCTATACTTCCTTCTTGCAGTAGTCTTCTAGTTCCCCACCTCCCCGCTATCCTTCCATCTTACAGTAGTGTTCTAGTTCTCCATCTCCTCGCTATACTTCCTTCTTACAGTAGTCTTCTAGTTCTCCACCTCCCCGCTATCCTTCCTTCTTACAGTAGTCTACTAGTTCTCCAACTCCTCGCTATCCTTCCTTCTTACAGTAGTCTTCTAGTTCTCCATCTCCTCGCTATACTTCCTTCTTACAGTAGTCTTCTAGTTCTCCACCTCCTCGCTATCCTTCCTTCTTACAGTAGTCTTCTAGTTCTCCATCTCCCCGCTATCCTTCCTTCTTACAGTGGTCTTCTAGTTCTCCATCTCCCCGCTATCCTTCCTTCTTACAGTAGTCTTCTAGTTCTCCACCTCCTCGCTATCCTTCCTTCTTACAGTAGTCTTCTAGTTCTCCACCTCCCCGCTATCCTTCCTTCTTACAGTAGTCTTCTAGTTCTCCACCTCCCCGCTATCCTTCCTTCTTACAGTAATCTTCTAGTTCTCCACCTCCTCGCTATACTTCCTTCTTACAGTAGTCTTCTAGTTCTCCATCTCCTCGCTATACTTCCTTCTTACAGTAGTATTCTAGTTCTCCACCTCCCCGCTATCCTTCCTTCTTACAGTAATCTTCTAGTTCTCCACCTCCCCGCTATCCTTCCTTCTTACAGTAGTCTTCTAGTTCCCCACCTCCCCGCTATCCTTCCTTCTTACAGTAGTCTTCTAGTTCTCCACCTCCTCGCTATCCTTCCTTCTTACAGTAGTCTTCTAGTTCTCCATCTCCCCGCTATCCTTCCTTCTTACAGTAATCTTCTAGTTCTCCACCTCCCCGCTATCCTTCCTTCTTACAGTAGTCTTCTAGTTCTCCATCTCCTCGCTATACTTCCTTCTTACAGTAGTCTTCTAGTTCTCCACCTCCCCGCTATCCTTCCTTCTTACAGTAGTATTCTAGTTCTCCACCTCCTCGCTATCCTTCCTTCTTACAGTAGTCTTCTAGTTCTCCACCTCCTCGCTATCCTTCCTTCTTACAGTAGTCTTCTAGTTCTCCACCTCCCCGCTATCCTTCCTTCTTACAGTAGTCTTCTAGTTCTCCACCTCCCCGCTATCCTTCCTTCTTACAGTAATCTTCTAGTTCTCCACCTCCCCGCTATCCTTCCTTCTTACAGTAATCTTCTAGTTCTCCACCTCCTCGCTATCCTTCCTTCTTACAGTAATCTTCTAGTTCTCCACCTCCCCGCTATCCTTCCTTCTTACAGTAGTCTTCTAGTTCTCCACCTCCTCGCTATACTTCCTTCTTACAGTAGTCTTCTAGTTCTCCATCTCCTCGCTATACTTCCTTCTTACAGTAGTATTCTAGTTCTCCACCTCCCCGCTATCCTTCCTTCTTACAGTAATCTTCTAGTTCTCCACCTCCCCGCTATCCTTCCTTCTTACAGTAGTCTTCTAGTTCCCCACCTCCCCGCTATCCTTCCTTCTTACAGTAGTCTTCTAGTTCTCCACCTCCTCGCTATCCTTCCTTCTTACAGTAGTCTTCTAGTTCTCCATCTCCCCGCTATCCTTCCTTCTTACAGTAATCTTCTAGTTCTCCACCTCCCCGCTATCCTTCCTTCTTACAGTAGTCTTCTAGTTCTCCATCTCCTCGCTATACTTCCTTCTTACAGTAGTCTTCTAGTTCTCCACCTCCCCGCTATCCTTCCTTCTTACAGTAGTATTCTAGTTCTCCACCTCCTCGCTATCCTTCCTTCTTACAGTAGTCTTCTAGTTCTCCACCTCCTCGCTATACTTCCTTCTTACAGTGGTCTTCTAGTTCTCCACCTCCTCGCTATACTTCCTTCTTACAGTAGTCTTCTAGTTCTCCACCTCCCCGCTATCCTTCCTTCTTGCAGTAGTCTTCTAGTTCTCCACCTCCCCGCTATCCTTCCTTCTTACAGTAGTCTTCTAGTTCTCCATCTCCCCGCTATCCTTCCTTCTTACAGTATTCTTCTAGTTCTCCATCTCCCCGCTATCCTTCCTTCTTACAGTAGTCTTCTAGTTCTCCACCTCCCCGCTATCCTTCCTTCTTACAGTAGTCTTCTAGTTCTCCATCTCCCCGCTATCCTTCCTTCTTACAGTAGTGTTCTAGTTCTCCACCTCCCCGCTATCCTTCCTTCTTACAGTAGTCTTCTAGCTCTCCATCTCCTCGCTATACTTCCTTCTTACAGTAGTCTTCTAGTTCTCCACCTCCTCGCTATCCTTCCTTCTTACAGTAATCTTCTAGTTCTCCACCTCCCCGCTATCCTTCCTTCTTACAGTAGTCTTCTAGTTCTCCACCTCCCCGCTATACTTCCTTCTTACAGTAGTCTTCTAGTTCTCCATCTCCCCGCTATCCTTCCTTCTTACAGTAGTATTCTAGTTCTCCATCTCCTCGCTATCCTTCCTTCTTACAGTGGTCTTCTAGTTCTCCACCTCCTCGCTATACTTCCTTCTTACAGTAGTCTTCTAGTTCTCCACCTCCCCGCTATCCTTCCTTCTTGCAGTAGTCTTCTAGTTCTCCACCTCCCCGCTATCCTTCCTTCTTACAGTAGTCTTCTAGTTCTCCATCTCCCCGCTATCCTTCCTTCTTACAGTATTCTTCTAGTTCTCCATCTCCCCGCTATCCTTCCTTCTTACAGTAGTCTTCTAGTTCTCCACCTCCCCGCTATCCTTCCTTCTTACAGTAGTCTTCTAGTTCTCCATCTCCCCGCTATCCTTCCTTCTTACAGTAGTGTTCTAGTTCTCCACCTCCCCGCTATCCTTCCTTCTTACAGTAGTCTTCTAGCTCTCCATCTCCTCGCTATACTTCCTTCTTACAGTAGTCTTCTAGTTCTCCACCTCCTCGCTATCCTTCCTTCTTACAGTAATCTTCTAGTTCTCCACCTCCCCGCTATCCTTCCTTCTTACAGTAGTCTTCTAGTTCTCCACCTCCCCGCTATACTTCCTTCTTACAGTAGTCTTCTAGTTCTCCATCTCCCCGCTATCCTTCCTTCTTACAGTAGTATTCTAGTTCTCCATCTCCTCGCTATCCTTCCTTCTTACAGTAGTCTTCTAGTTCTCCACCTCCTCGCTATACTTCCTTCTTACAGTAGTCTTCTAGTTCTCCATCTCCCCGCTATCCTTCCTTCTTACAGTAGTATTCTAGTTCTCCATCTCCTCGCTATCCTTCCTTCTTACAGTAGTCTTCTAGTTCTCCACCTCCTCGCTATACTTCCTTCTTACAGTAGTCTTCTAGTTCTCCATCTCCCCGCTATCCTTCCTTCTTACAGTAGTATTCTAGTTCTCCATCTCCTCGCTATCCTTCCTTCTTACAGTAGTCTTCTAGTTCTCCACCTCCTCGCTATACTTCCTTCTTACAGTAGTCTTCTAGTTCTCCATCTCCCCGCTATCCTTCCTTCTTACAGTAGTCTTCTAGTTCCCCACCTCCCCGCTATCCTTCCTTCTTACAGTAGTCTTCTAGTTCTCCACCTCCCCGCTATCCTTCCTTCTTACAGTAGTCTTCTAGTTCTCCATCTCCCCGCTATCCTACCTTCTTACAGTAGTCTTCTAGTTCTCCACCTCCCCGCTATCCTTCCTTCTTACAGTAGTCTTCTAGTTCTCCACCTCCCCGCTATCCTTCCTTCTTACAGTAGTCTTCTAGTTCTCCATCTCCCCGCTATCCTTCCTTCTTACAGTAGTATTCTAGTTCTCCATCTCCTCGCTATCCTTCCTTCTTACAGTAGTCTTCTAGTTCTCCACCTCCCCGCTATCCTTCCTTCTTACAGTATTCTTCTAGTTCTCCATCTCCCCGCTATCCTTCCTTCTTATCCTTCCGACACACACAGCCACGACGCACGCAGCCACGACACACGCAGCCCCGACACACGCAGCCCCGACACACGCAGCCCCGACACACGCAGCCCCGACACACGCAGCCCTGACACACAGAGCCCCGTCACACACAGCCATCCAGTAAAAAAAGTTTACATTAAACGTATATGTTTTTGATTTGAACATGGGGATCTATGGGCGATGGACGGCTGATGAATGGACTCTGTCGGAGGCTCACTTTTCTCTAGATAGGGAGGACACATCTAGATCCTGGCTTTTTATGAAGCTTGTGGTAAAGGTTCATGTTATGAGGGTCAGCGGTCTCACCTCCGGCACTGCTGGGGACTTCTCTGGGGTCGGCTGTTTGGCCACCTCTGGAACGTGGATGACCTGCATATTGTCCAGGTAATGATGGTGCTGTCTCCTCCAATCCAGGCAGTCGTACATGAGACAGGCAACACTCTCAAACACGCCAGTGGCATAGGCAAGCTGCACGCAACGCAGGAGAGATTACACACCATCATCAGGAACACATGAAGAAGTACAAAGTATTACTACTATTCCACACACCTGTATTACTGCCCTCTCATTATTACCCCACACACCTGTATTACTGCCCTCATCATTACTCCACACACCTGTATTACTGCCCTCTCATTATTACCCCACACACCTGTATTACTGCCCTCATCATTACTCCACACACCTGTATTACTGCCCTCTCATTATTACTCCACACACCTGTATTACTGCTCTCTCATTATTACTCCACACACCTGTATTACTGCCCTCATCATTACTCCACACACCTGTATTACTGCTCTCTCATTATTATTCCACACACCAGTATTACTGCCCTCATCATTACTCCACACACCTGTATTACTGCCCTCATCATTACTCCACACACCTGTATTACTGCCCTCTCATTATTACTCCACACACCTGTATTACTGCCCAAATCATTACTCCACACACCTGTATTACTGCCCTCATTATTACCACACACCTGTATTACTGCCTACATCATTACTCCACACACCTGTATCACTGTCCTCATCATTACTCCATACACCTGTATTACTGCCCTCATTATTACTCCACACACCTGTATCACTGCCCTCATCATTACTCCACACACCTGTATTACTGCCCTCATCATTACTCCACACACCTGTATTTCTGCTCTCATCATTACTCCACACACCTGTATTACTGCCCTCATCATTACTCCACACCTGTATTACTGCCCTCATTATTACCACACACCTGTATTACTGACCTCATTATTACTCCACACACCTGTATTACTGCTCTCTCATTACCCCACACACTTGTATTACTGCCCTCATCATTACTCCACACACCTGTATCACTGCCCTCATCATTACTCCACACACCTGTATTACTGCCCTCATTATTACTCCACACCTTTAATACTGCCCTCATCATTACTCCACACCTGTATTACTGCCCTCATCATTACTCCACACACCTGTATTACTGCCCTCATTATTACCACAGACCTGTATTACTGCCCTCATTATTACTCCACACACCTGTATTACTGCTCTCTCATTATTACCCCACACACCTGTATTACTGCC
Organism: Rhinoderma darwinii; assembly: GCF_050947455.1. Lineage (NCBI taxonomy): Eukaryota > Metazoa > Chordata > Amphibia > Anura > Rhinodermatidae > Rhinoderma > Rhinoderma darwinii. The sequence goes on from NW_027464243.1 coordinate 126,079, forward strand.
CTCATTATTACGTCACACACCTGTATTACTGCCCTCTCATTATTACTCCACACACCTGTATTACTGCCCTCATCATTACCCCACACACCTGTATAACTGCTCTCATCATTACTCCACACACCTGTATTACGGTCCTCATTATTACTCCACAAACCTGTATTACTTCTCTCTCATTAATATTTCACACACCTGTATTACTGCCCTCATTATTACCACACACCTGTATTACTGCTCTCTCATTATTACTCCACACACCTGTATCACTGCCCTCATCATTACTCCACACACCTGTATTACTGCCCTCTCATTACTACCCCACACACCTGTATTACTGCCCTCATTATTACCCCACACACCTGTATTACTGCTCTCTCATCATTACTCCACACACCTGTATTACTGCCCTCTCATTATTACTCCACACACCTGTATTACTGCCCTCATTATTAACCCACACACCTGTATTACTGCTCTCATTATTACTCCATACACCTGTATTACTTCTCTCTCATTATTACTCCACACACCTGTATTACTGCCCTCTCATTATTACTCCACATACCTGTATTACTGCCCTCATCATTACCCCACACACCTGTATTACTGCTCTCTCATTATTACTCCACACACCTGTATTACTGCTCTCTCATTATTACTCCACACACCTGTATTACTGCTCTCTCATTATTACTCCACACACCTGTATTACTGCCCTCTCATTATTACTCCACAAACCTGTATTACTGCTCTCTCATTATTACTCGACACCTGTATTACTGCTCTCTCATTATTACCACACACACCTGTATTACTGCACACACCTGTATTACTGACTTCATTTTTACTCCACACCTGTATTACATCTCAATCATTATTACTCCACACCTGTATTACTGCTCTCATTATTACTCCACACACCTGTATTACTGCCCTCATCATTACTCCACACAACTGTATTACTGCCCTCTCATTAATACTCCACACACCTGTATTACTGCCCTCATCATTACTCCACACACCTGTATTACTGCCCTCATTATTGCTCCACACACCTGTATTACTGCTCTCTCATTATTACCACACACCTGTATTACTGCCCTCTCATTATTACTCCACACACCTGTATTACTGCCCTGATTATTACTCAACACACCTGTATTACTGCTCTCTCATTATTCCACACACCTGTATTACTGCCCTCTCATTACTCCACACACCTGTATTACTGCTCTCTCATTATTACCCCACACACCTGTATTACTGCCCTCATTATTACTCCACACCTGTATTACTGCCCTCATTATTACTCCACACACCTGTATTACTGCTCTCATCATTACTCCATACACCTGTATTACTGCTCTCTCATTATTACCACACACACCTGTATTAATGCACACACCTGTATTACTGACTTCATTTTTACTCCACACCTGTATTACAGCTCTCTCATTATTACTCCACACCTGTATTACTGCTCTCATTATTACTCCACACACCTGTATTACTGCCCTCATCATTACTCCACACACCTGTATTACTGCCCTCTCATTAATACTCCACACACCTGTATTACTGCCCTCATTATTACTCCACACACCTGTATTACTGCTCTCTCATTATTACCACACACCTGTATTACTGCCCTCTCATTATTACTCCACACACCTGTATTACTGCTCTCTCATTATTACTCCACACACCTGTATTACTGCTCTCTCATTATTACTCCACACACCTGTATTACTACCCTCTCATTATTACCACACACCTGTATTACTGCTCTCTCATTATTACCACACACCTGTATTACTGCTCTCTCATTATTACCACACACCTGTATTACTGCTCTCTCATCATTACTCCACACACCTGTATTACTGCTCTCTCATTATTACTCCACACACCTGTATTACTGCTCTCTCATTATTACTCCACACCTGTATTACTGCTCTCTCATCATTACTCCACACACCTGTATTACTGCCCTCTCATTATTACCACACACCTGTATTACTACTCTCTCATTATTACCACACACCTGTATTACTGCTCTCTCATTATTACTCCACACACCTGTATTACTGCTCTCTCATTATTACCACACACCTGTATTACTGCTCTCATTATTACTCCACACACCTGTATTACTGCTCTCTCATTATTACCACACACCTGTATTACTGCTCTCTCATTATTACCCCACACACCTGTATTACTGCCCTCTCATTATTACCCCACACACCTGTATTACTGCTCTCTCATTATTACTCCACACACCTGTATTACTGCTCTCTCATTATTCCACAAACCTGTATTACTGCCCTCTCATTACTCCACACACCTGTATTACTGCTCTCTCATTATTACCCCACACACCTGTATTACTGCCCTCTCATTATTACTCCACACACCTGTATTACTGCCCTCTCATTATTACCCCACACACCTGTATTACTGCCCTCTCATTATTACCCCACACTCCTGTATTACTACCCTCTCATTATTACCCCACACACCTGTATTACTGCCCTCATTATTACTCCACACCTGTATTACTGCTCTCATCATTACTCCACACCTGTATTACTGCCCTCATTATTACCACACACCTGTATTACTGCCCTCATTATTACTCCACACACCTGTATTACTGCCCTCATTATTACTCCACACCTGTATTACTGCCCTCATCATTACTCCACACACCTGTATTACTGCCCTCATCATTACTCCACACACCTGTATTACTGCTCTCTCATTATTACTCCACACACCTGTATTACTGCTCTCTCATTATTACCACACACCTGTATTACTGCTCTCATCATTACTCCACACACCTGTATTACTGCTCTCTCATTATTACCCCACACACCTGTATTACTGCCCTCATTATTACTCCACACCTGTATTACTGCTCTCTCATTATTACCCCACACACCTGTATTACTGCTCTCATCATTACTCCACACACCTGTATTACTACTCTCTCATTATTACTCCACACACCTGTATTACTGCTCTCTCATCATTACTCCACACACCTGTATTACTGCCCTCATTATTACCACACACCTGTATTACTGCTCTCTCATTATTACCACACACCTGTATTACTGCTCTCTCATTATTACCACACACCTGTATTACTGCTCTCTCATTATTACCACACACCTGTATTACTGCTCTCTCATTATTACTCCACACACCTGTATTACTGCTCTCTCATTACTCCACACACCTGTATTACTGCCGTCTCATTACTCCACACACCTGTATTACTGCTCTCATCATTACTCCACACACCTGTATTACTGCTCTCTCATTATTACCACACACCTGTATTACTGCTCTCTCATTATTACCACACACCTGTATTACTGCTCTCATCATTACTCCACACACCTGTATTACTGCTCTCTCATTATTACCACACACCTGTATTACTGCTCTCTCATTATTACCACACACCTGTATTACTGCTCTCATCATTACTCCACACACCTGTATTACTGCTCTCTCATTATTACCACACACCTGTATTACTGCTCTCTCATTATTACCACACACCTGTATTACTGCTCTCTCATTATTACCACACACCTGTATTACTGCCCTCATCATTACTCCACACACCTGTATTACTGCTCTCTCATTATTACTCCACACACCTGTATTACTGCTCTCTCATCATTACTCCACACACCTGTATTACTGCTCTCTCATTATTACCACACACCTGTATTACTGCTCTCTCTTTATTACCACACACCTGTATTACTGCCCTCTCATTATTACTCCACACACCTGTATTACTGCTCTCTCATTATTACTCCACACACCTGTATTACTGCTCTCTCATCATTACTCCACACACCTGTATTACTGCTCTCTCATTATTACCACACACCTGTATTACTGCTCTCTCATTATTACCACACACCTGTATTACTGCTCTCTCATTATTACTCCACACACCTGTATTACTGCTCTCTCATTATTACCACACACCTGTATTACTGCTCTCATTATTACTCCACACACCTGTATTACTGCTCTCTCATTACTCCACACACCTGTATTACTGCTCTCATCATTACTCCACACACCTGTATTACTGCTCTCTCATTATTACCACACACCTGTATTACTGCTCTCTCATTATTACCACACACCTGTATTACTGCTCTCATCATTACTCCACACACCTGTATTACTGCTCTCTCATTATTACCACACACCTGTATTACTGCTCTCTCATTATTACCACACACCTGTATTACTGCTCTCTCATTATTACCACACACCTGTATTACTGCTCTCTCATTATTACCACACCTGTATTACTGCTCTCTCATCATTACTCCACACACCTGTATTACTGCTCTCTCATTATTACCACACACCTGTATTACTGCTCTCTCATTATTACCACACACCTGTATTACTGCTCTCTCATCATTACTCCACACACCTGTATTACTGCTCTCTCATTATTACTCCACACACCTGTATTACTGCTCTCTCATTATTACTCCACACCTGTATTACTGCCCTCTCATTATTACTCCACACACCTGTATTACTGCTCTCTCATTATTACTCCACACACCTGTATTACTGCTCTCTCATTATTACTCCACACACCTGTATTACTACCCTCTCATTATTACCACACACCTGTATTACTGCTCTCTCATTATTACCACACCTGTATTACTGCTCTCTCATTATTACCACACACCTGTATTACTGCTCTCTCATCATTACTCCACACACCTGTATTACTGCTCTCTCATTATTACTCCACACACCTGTATTACTGCTCTCTCATTATTACTCCACACCTGTATTACTGCCCTCTCATTATTACTCCACACACCTGTATTACTGCTCTCTCATTATTACTCCACACACCTGTATTACTGCTCTCTCATTATTACTCCACACACCTGTATTACTGCTCTCATCATTACTCCACACACCTGTATTACTGCTCTCTCATTATTACCACACACCTGTATTACTACTCTCTCATTATTACCACACACCTGTATTACTGCTCTCATCATTACTCCACACACCTGTATTACTGCTCTCTCATTATTACCACACACCTGTATTACTGCTCTCTCATTATTACCACACACCTGTATTACTGCTCTCATCATTACTCCACACACCTGTATTACTGCTCTCTCATTATTACCACACACCTGTATTACTGCTCTCATCATTACTCCACACACCTGTATTACTGCTCTCTCATTATTACCACACACCTGTATTACTGCTCTCTCATTATTACCACACACCTGTATTACTGCTCTCTCATTATTACCACACACCTGTATTACTGCTCTCTCATTATTACCACACACCTGTATTACTGCTCTCTCATTATTACTCCACACACCTGTATTACTGCTCTCTCATTATTACCACACACCTTTATTACTGCTCTCTCATTATTACTCCACACACCTGTATTACTGCTCTCTCATTATTACCACACACCTGTATTACTGCTCTCTCATTATTACCACACACCTGTATTACTGCTCTCTCATCATTACTCCACACACCTGTATTACTGCTCTCTCATTATTACCACACACCTGTATTACTGCCCTCTCATCATTACTCCACACACCTGTATTACTGCTCTCTCATTATTACCACACACCTGTATTACTGCTCTCTCATCATTACTCCACACACCTGTATTACTGCTCTCTCATTATTACCACACACCTGTATTACTGCCCTCTCATTACTCCACACACCTGTATTACTGCCCTCTCATTACTCCACACACCTGTATTACTGCTCTCTCATTACTCCACACACCTGTATTACTGCCCTCTCATTACTCCACACACCTGTATTACTGCTCTCTCATCATTACTCCACACACCTGTATTACTGCCCTCATTATTACTCCACACACCTGTATTACTGCCCTCATCATTACTCCACACACCTGTATTACTGCCCTCTCATTACTCCACACACCTGTATTACTGCTCTCTCATTATTACTCCACACACCTGTATTACTGCTCTCATCATTACTCCACACACCTGTATTACTGCTCTCTCATTATTACCACACACCTGTATTACTGCTCTCTCATTATTACCACACACACCTGTATTACTGCCGTCTCATTACTCCACACACCTGTATTACTGCTCTCTCATTATTACTCCACACACCTGTATTACTGCTCTCTCATTATTACTCCACACACCTGTATTACTGCTCTCTCATCATTACTCCACACACCTGTATTACTGCCGTCTCATTACTCCACACACCTGTATTACTGCTCTCTCATTATTACTGCACACACCTGTATTACTGCTCTCTCATTATTACCACACACTTATTATCTTTACCTGCATGTTCGCGTTACTCCAGTCACTGGGTTGGGTGCTTTCTTTCACCAGGTACTGTAGTCTGGCCACCTGGCCCAGGGGTGATCCGTTCTTTCCGGTGTCCAGGATGGGTTCTAGATATTTCCAAAATGTATCCAGAGATTTCCTGAGCGTTTCTTTCCTCTGCTTCTCGGCTTCTATAACTGGGATCATGAGATTCTGTATAACTGACTGGACCGCAATCCTTTAAATCGAGAAAATCAGGACCCCAACTTGCACCACAAGCTGATTTCAGGTGCCATTCAGACTCCGGAACCACCCCCTCCTGTGCCCCGTACTGATGATGCATAAATAGCAGGTACCACCATGGGCCCCTATACATGCCACACATATCCCCCATTTGCCTCGTCAGTTGATCCTGGTTTATCTGCGAAGTCCTTTACCCTTTGCTGAGGCGTGCGTGGCATCCCATATGGGCACATACATATAACGCATCACCTACCATATGTGACAAGAGTTCTGCTTTACATAAACATGATTGATAAGTTGTCACAGCCCTGCCCCCATAACTAGCATCAGGACTAGAATCATTATTTGTAAGCGCAGAGGCAGTGATAAAGCCGGGGGCTGATCAGAACTTGAGGGGCCGTAATACTAAACCAGCCGCAGTCCTAAAGTTGAACCTGCGGCGATCAGCTGATTAATGCGAAGCTTTAGTTTAAAAAAGGGGTTGGTCAGATAAGACTACGCCATTAAAAGGATTGTCCAAACTTCTGTAAAGAAATCTTATAGGGGTATTCCAATCTTATGTTACAAAGAAATGAGGTTGTGTTGCAGTACCCTGCACCGCAGAGTGGAGAGGGGGGGGTGCTGTGCAGGGATCATTCTGAGGAAGGGTGATGGTCCCCGCAGTTGAACACCCACCAATCAGGAAGAGATGGCATATTTTATCAGAGTGCAAAAAAACTCTAATCGATGTATAAGAAAAATACTACAACCTTCTGATAGCCGTTCAATTCCTCGCCATTTTCAAGATCTTTGCTTGCTGGAAATAAATGGCAATATTAATTGTTTACATTTAGAGGACTCTTGATTTTGTATGAGAGCATTTGCGTCAGCTGAACATGAATTTTGAGCCTCTTGATATAACAAAATTGTTCTCATTCATTGATAGCAAGCAGAGATGTTAAAATGGTGAGGAGCTGAAAAACGGTTCAAGTCCTTTCGAGAGTTGTCGGCTGCTTCATTACACAATGATTACGATTTCTGCAAAATAAAATGGAACAACCTTTATGGGAAACAATATAAGTATGATAAAGGGAGAACTCTGCCCAAAATATGAATATAACTTCTGCTCAGTCTGTCGGGTTATACTTGTGATTGGGGGGGGGGGGGGGTCGCTGGATCGGAATGACTATAGACTCCATTAGAACATGACAACGTACCATCGGGATCAGAGCCACGAGCAGCCGGCAACCCCGGATAATTCTGAGATGAAATCCTGATTACACTGGACACAAGGACGCCGAGATCTGCCAAGAGAGCAACGATCTGCGGGTAATGAACTCCAAGAACGATGATGTAGTGATGGGGGCCCTCATCCGGCTCATCATCTGCAAACACATCAACAGCAGAACCACAAGTAATACCGGGACACAGGGACAGTATACAGCCATAATACCCTGTGTAATTACCCATAGGGGGCAGTATTATAGTAGTTATATTCTTGTATATAGGGGGCAGTATTATAGTAGTTATATTCCTGTACATAGGGGCAGTATTATAGTAGTTATATTCTTGTATATAGAAGCAGAATTATAGTAGTTATATTCTTGTATATAGGGAGCAGTAGTATAGTAGTTATATTCTTGTATATAGGGGGCAGTATTATAGTAGTTGTATTCTTGTATATAGGGGGCAGTATTATAGTAGTTATATTCTTGTATATAGGGGGCAGTATTATAGTAGTTATATTCTTGTATACAGGAGCAGTATTATAGTAGCTATATTCTTGTATATAGGGGGCAGTATTATAGTAGTTATATTCTTGTATATAGGGGGCAGTATTATAGTAGTTATATTCTTGTATACAGGAGCAGTATTATAGTAGTTATATTCTTATATATAGGAGCAGTATTATAGTAGTCATATTGTATATAGGAGGCAGTATTATAGTAGGTATATTCTTGTATATAGGGGCAGTATTATAGTAGTTATATTCTTGTACATAGGGAGCAGTATTATAGTAGTTATATTCTTGTATATAGAGATCAGTATTATAGTAGTTATATTCTTGTATATAGGAGCAGTATTATAGTAGTTATATTCTTGTATATAGGAGGCAGTATTATAGTAGTTATATTCTTGTATATAGGGGCAGTATTATAGTAGTTATATTCTTGTATATAGGGGCAGTATTATAGTAGTTATATTCTTGTATATAGGAGCAGTATTATAGTGTTATATTCTTGTGTATAGGGGCAGTATTATAGTAGTTATATTCTTGTATATAGGAGCAGTATTATAGTAGTTATATTCTTGTATATAGGAGGCAGTATTATAGTAGTTATATTCTTGTATATAGGGAGCAGTATTATAGTAGTTATATTCTTGTATATAGGAGGCAGTATTATAGTAGTTATATTCTTGTATATAGGGAGCAGTATTATAGTAGTTATATTCTTGTATATAGTGGGCAGTATTATAGTAGTTATATTCTTGTATATAGGGAGCAGTATTATAGTAGTTATATTCTTGTATATAGGAGGCAGTATTATAGTAGTTATATTCTTGTATATAGGGAGCAGTATTATAGTAGTTATATTCTTGTATATAGGAGGCAGTATTATAGTAGTTATATTCTTGTATATAGGGAGCAGTATTATAGTAGTTATATTCTTGTATATAGTGGGCAGTATTATAGTAGTTATATTCTTGTATATAGGGGGCAGTATTATAGTAGTTATATTCTTGTATATAGGGAGCAGTATTATAGTAGTTATATTCTTGTATATAGTGGGCAGTATTATAGCAGTTATATTCTTGTATATAGGAGGCAGTATTATAGTAGTTATATTCTTGTATATAGGAGCAGTATTATAGTAGTTATATTCTTGTATATAGGGGCAGTATTATAGTTGTTATATTCTTGTATATAGGAGCAGTATTATAGTAGTTATATTCTTGTATATAGGGGGCAGTATTATAGTAGTTATATTCTTGTATATAGGGGGCAGTATTATAGTAGTTATATTCTTGTATATAGGGGGCAGTATTATAGTAGTTATATTCTTGTATATATGAGCAGTATTATAGTAGTTATATTCTTGTATATAGGGGCAGTATTATAGTAGTTATATTCTTGTACATAGGAGCAGTATTATAGTAGTTATATTCTTGTATATAGGGGACAGTATTATAGTAGTTATATTCTTGTATATAGGAGCAGTATTATAGTAGTTATATTCTTGTATATAGGGGCAGTATTATAGTAGTTGTATTCTTGTATATAGGGAGCAGTATTATAGTAGTTATATTCTTGTATATAGGAGGCAGTATTATAGTAGTTATATTCTTGTATATAGGAGCAGTATTATAGTAGTTATATTCTTGTATATAGGGGCAGTATTATAGTAGTTATATTCTTGTATATAGGGAGCAGTATTATAGTAGTTATATTCTTGTATATAGGAGGCAGTATTATAGTAGTTATATTCTTGTATATAGGGAGCAGTATTATAGTAGTTATATTCTTGTATATAGGGGGCAGTATTATAGTAGTTATATTCCTGTATATAGGGAGCAGTATTATAGTAGTTATATTCTTGTATATAGGAGGCAGTATTATAGTAGTTATATTCTTGTATATAGGGAGCAGTATTATAGTAGTTATATTCTTGTATATAGTGGGCAGTATTATAGTAGTTATATTCCTGTATATAGGGGGCAGTATTATAGTAGTTATATTCTTGTATATAGGAGGCAGTATTATAGTAGTTATATTCTTGTATATAGGAGGCAGTATTATAGTAGTTATATTCTTGTATATAGGGAGAAGTATTATAGTAGTTATATTCTTGTATATAGGGGGCAGTATTATAGTAGTTATATTCCTATATATAGGGAGCAGTATTATAGTAGTTATATTCTTGTATATCGTGGGCAGTATTATAGTAGTTATATTCTTGTATATAGGGAGCAGTATTATAGTAGTTATATTCTTGTATAAAGTGGGCAGTATTATAGTAGTTATATTCTTGTATATAGGGGGCAGTATTATAGTAGTTATATTCTTGTATATAGGGAGCAGTATTATAGTAGTTATATTCTTGTATATAGTGGGCAGTATTATAGCAGTTATATTCTTGTATATAGGAGGCAGTATTATAGTAGTTATATTCTTGTATATAGGAGCAGTATTATAGTAGTTATATTCTTGTATATAGGGGCAGTATTATAGTAGTTATATTCTTGTATATAGGGAGCAGTATTATAGTAGTTATATTCTTGTATATAGGAGGCAGTATTATAGTAGTTATATTCTTGTATATAGGGAGCAGTATTATAGTAGTTATATTCTTGTATATAGGGGGCAGTATTATAGTAGTTATATTCCTGTATATAGGGAGCAGTATTATAGTAGTTATATTCTTGTATATAGGAGGCAGTATTATAGTAGTTATATTCTTGTATATAGGGAGCAGTATTATAGTAGTTATATTCTTGTATATAGTGGGCAGTATTATAGTAGTTATATTCCTGTATATAGGGGGCAGTATTATAGTAGTTATATTCTTGTATATAGGAGGCAGTATTATAGTAGTTATATTCTTGTATATAGGAGGCAGTATTATAGTAGTTATATTCTTGTATATAGGGAGAAGTATTATAGTAGTTATATTCTTGTATATAGGGGGCAGTATTATAGTAGTTATATTCCTATATATAGGGAACAGTATTATAGTAGTTATATTCTTGTATATAGTGGGCAGTATTATAGTAGTTATATTCCTGTATATAGGGAGCAGTATTATAGTAGTTATATTCTTGTATATAGTGGGCAGTATTCTAGTAGTTATATTCTTGTATATAGTGGGCAGTATTATAGCAGTTATATTCTTGTATATAGGAGGCAGTATTATAGTAGTTATATTCTTGTATATAGGAGCAGTATTATAGTAGTTATATTCTTGTATATAGGGGCAGTATTATAGTAGTTATATTCTTGTATATAGGAGCAGTATTATAGTAGTTATATTCTTGTATATAGGGGGCAGTATTATAGTAGTTATATTCTTGTATATAGGGGGCAGTATTATAGTAGATATATTCTTGTATATAGGAGCAGTATTATAATAGTTATATTCTTGTGTATAGGAGACAGTATTATAGTAGTTATATTCTTGTATATAGGGGCAGTATTAAAGTAGTTATATTCTTGTATATAGGAGGCAGTATTATAGTACATATATTCTTGTATATAAGAGGCAGTATTATAGTAGTTATATTCTTGTATATAGGGGCAGTATTATAGCAGTTATATTCTTGTATATAGGAGCAGTATTATAGCAGTTATATTCTTGTATATAGGGGCAGTATTATAGTAGTTATATTCTTGTGTATAGGGGCAGTATTATAGTAGTTATATTCTTGTGTATAGGGGCAGTATTATAGTAGTTATATTCTTATATATAGGAGCGGTATTATAGTAGTTATAGTCTTGTATATAGGGGCAGTATTATAGTAGTTATAGTCTTGTATATAGGGGCAGTATTATAGTAGTTATATTCTTGTATATAGGATGCAGTATTATAGTAGTTATATTCTTGTATATAGGAGCAGTATTATAGTAGTTATATTCTTGTATATAGGAGCAGTATTATAGTAGTTATATTCTTGTATATAAAGGCAGTATTATAGTAGTTATATTCTTGTATATAGGGGGCAGTATTATAGTAGATATATTCTTGTATATAGGAGCAGTATTATAATAGTTATATTCTTGTGTATAGGAGGCAGTATTATAGTAGTTATATTCTTGTATATAGGGGCAGTATTATAGTAGTTATATTCTTGTATATAGGAGGCAGTATTATAGTAGATATATTCTTGTATATAAGAGGCAGTATTATAGTAGTTATATTCTTGTATAGAGGGGCAGTATTATAGCAGTTATATTATTGTATATAGGAGCAGTATTATAGCAGTTATATTCTTGTATATAGGGGTTAGTATTATAGTAGTTATATTCTTGTATATAGGAGCAGTATTATAGTAGTTATATTCTTGTATATAGGGGCAGTATTATAGTAGTTATATTCTTGTATATAGGAGCAGTATTATAGTAGTTATATTCTTGTATATAGGGAGCCATATTATAGTAGTTATATTCTTGTATATAGGAGCAGTATTATAGTAGTTATATTCTTGTATATAGGAGCAGTATTATAGTAGTTATATTCTTGTATATAGGAGCAGTATTATAGTAGTTATATTCTTGTATATAGGGAGCCGTATTATAGTAGTTATATTCTTGTATATAGGAGCAGTATTATAGCAGTTATATTCTTGTATATAGGGGTTAGTATTATAGTAGTTATATTCTTGTATATAGGGGCAGTATTATAGTAGTTATATTCTTGTATATAGGAGCAGTATTATAGTAGTTATATTCTTGTATATAGGGAGCCATATTATAGTAGTTATATTCTTGTATATAGGAGCAGTATTATAGTAGTTATATTCTTGTATATAGGAGCAGTATTATAGTAGTTATATTCTTGTATATAGGAGCAGTATTATAGTAGTTATATTCTTGTATATAGGGAGCCGTATTATAGTAGTTATATTCTTGTATATAGGAGCAGTATTATAGTAGTTATATTCTTGTATATAGGGAGCCGTATTATAGTAGTTATATTCTTGTATATAGGAGCAGTATTATAGTAGTTATATTCTTGTATATAGGAACAGTATTATAGTAGTTATATTCTTGTATATGGGGTCAGTATTATAGTAGTTGTATTCTTGTATATAGGGGCAGTATTATAGTAGTTATATTCTTGTATATAGGAGGCAGTATTATAGTAGATATATTCTTGTATATAAGAGGCAGTATTATAGTAGTTATATTCGTGTATATAGGGGCAGTATTATAGTAGTTATATTCTTGTTTATGGGGTCAGTATTATTGTAGTTATATTCTTGTATATAGGAGCAGTATTATAGTAGTTATATTCTTGTATATAGGAGCAGTATTATAGTAGTTATATTCTTGTATATAGGAACAGTATTATAGTAGTTATATTCTTGTATATAGGAGCAGTATTATAGTAGTTATATTCTTGTATATAGGAGCAGTATTATAATAGTTATATTCTTGTGTATAGGAGGCAGTATTATAGTAGTTATATTCTTGTATATAGGGGCAGTATTATAGTAGTTATATTCTTGTATATAGGAGGCAGTATTATATTAGATATATTCTTGTATATAAGAGGCAGTATTATAGTAGTTATATTCTTGTATATAGGGGCAGTATTATAGCAGTTATATTCTTGTATATAGGAGCAGTATTATAGTAGTTATATTCTTGTATATAGGGGTTAGTATTATAGTAGTTATATTCTTGTATATAGGAGCAGTATTATAGTAGTTATATTCTTGTATATAGGGGCAGTATTATAGTAGTTATATTCTTGTATATAGGAGCAGTATTATAGTAGTTATATTCTTGTATATAGGGGCAGTATTATAGTAGTTATATTCTTGTATATAGGAGGCAGTATTATAGTAGTTATATTCTTGTATATATGGGCAGTATTATAGTAGTTATATTCTTGTATATAGGGAGCAGTATTATAGTAGTTATATTCTTGTATATAGGGGGCAGTATTATAGTAGTTATATTCTTGTATATAGGGAGCAGTATTATAGTAGTTATATTCTTGTATATAGGGGGCAGTATTATAGTAGTTATATTCTTGTACATAGGGGCAGTATTATAGTAGTTATATTCTTGTATATAGAAGCAGAATTATAGTAGTTATATTCTTGTATATAGGGAGCAGTAGTATAGTAGTTATATTCTTGTATATAGGGGGCAGTATTATAGTAGTTATATTCTTGTATATAGGGGGCAGTATTATAGTAGTTATATTCCTGTATATAGGGGCAGTATTATAGTAGTTATATTCTTGTATATAGGGGGCAGTATTATAGTAGTTATATTCTTGTATACAGGAGCAGTATTATAGTAGCTATATTCTTGTATATAGGGGGCAGTATTATAGTAGTTATATTCTTGTATATAGGGGGCAGTATTATAGTAGTTATATTCTTGTATACAGGAGCAGTATTATAGTAGTTATATTCTTATATATAGGAGCAGTATTATAGTAGTCATATTGTATATAGGAGGCAGTATTATAGTAGGTATATTCTTGTATATAGGGGCAGTATTATAGTAGTTATATTCTTGTACATAGGGGACAGTATTATAGTAGTTATATTCTTGTATATAGGAGCAGTATTATAGTAGTTATATTCTTGTATATAGGGGGCAGTATTATAGTAGTTATATTCTTGTATATAGGGGGCAGTATTATAGTAGTTATATTCTTGTATATAGGGGCAGTATTATAGTAGTTATATTCTTGTATATAGGGCAGTATTATAGTAGTTATATTCTTGTATATTGGAGCAGTATTATAGTAGTCATATTGTATATAGGAGGCAGTATTATAGTAGGTATATTCTTGTATATAGGGGCAGTATTATAGTAGTTATATTCTTGTACATAGGGGACAGTATTATAGTAGTTATATTCTTGTATATAGGAGCAGTATTATAGTAGTTATATTCTTGTATATAGGGGGCAGTATTATAGTAGTTATATTCTTGTATATAGGGGGCAGTATTATAGTAGTTATATTCTTGTATATAGGGGCAGTATTATAGTAGTTATATTCTTGTATATAGGGCAGTATTATAGTAGTTATATTCTTGTATATTGGAGCAGTATTATAGTAGTTATATTCTTGTATCTAGGGGGCAGTATTATAGTAGTTATATTCTTGTATATAGGAGGCAGTATTATAGTAGTTATATTCTTGTATATAGGGGGCAGTATTATAGTAGTTATATTCTTGTATATAGGGGGCAGTATTATAGTAGTTATATTCTTGTATATAGGGGACAGTATTATAGTAGTTACATTCTTGTATATAGGGGGCAGCATTATAGTAGCTATATTCTTGTATATAGGGGCAGTATTATAGTAGTTATATTCTTGTATATAGGGGCAGTATTATAGTAGTTATATTCTTGTATATAGGAGGCAGTATTATAGTAGTTATATTCTTGTATATAGGAGGCAGTATTATAGTAGTTATATTCTTGTATATAGGGTCAGTATTATAGTAGCTATATTCTTCTATATAGGGGCAGTATTATAGTAGTTATAGTCTTGTATATAGGAGCAGTATTATAGTAGTTATATTCTTGTATATAGGGGGCAGTATTATAGTAGTTATATTCTTGTATAATGGGGCAGTATTATAGTAGTTATATTCTTGTATATAGGAGCAGTATTATAGTAGTTATATTCTTGTATATAGGGGGCAGTATAATAGTACTTATATTCTTGTATATAGGGGGCAGTATTATAGTAGTTATATTCTTGTATATAGGGGGCAATATTATAGTAGTTATATTCTTGTATATAGGGGGCAATATTATAGTAGTTATATTCTTGTATATAGGAGGCAGTATTATAGTGGATATATTCTTGTATATAGGGAGCAGTATTATAGTAGTTATATTCTTGTATATAGGGGGCAGTATTATAGTAGTTATATTCTTGTATATAGGGGCAGTATTATAGTAGTTATATTCTTGTATATAGGGGCAGTATTATAGTAGTTATATTCTTGTATATAGGGGCAGTATTATAGTAGTTATATTCTTGTATATAGGGGCAGTATTATAGTAGTTATATTCTTGTATATAGGGGCAGTATTATAGTAGTTCTATTCTTGTATATAGGAGGCAGTATTATAGTAGTTATATTCTTGTATATAGGGGCAGTATTATAGTAGTTATATTCTTGTATATAGGGGGCAGTATTATAGTAGTTATATTCTTGTATATAGGAGGCAGTATTATAGTAGTTATATTCTTGTATATAGGGGCAGTATTATAGTAGTTCTATTCTTGTATATAGGGGGCAGTATTATAGTAGTTATATTCTTGTATATAGGGGGCAATATTATAGTAGTTATATTCTTGTATATAGGGGGCAATATTATAGTAGTTATATTCTTGTATATAGGGGCAGTATTATAGTAGTTATATTCTTGTATATAGGGGCAGTATTATAGTAGTTCTATTCTTGTATGTATATAGGGGCAGTATTATAGCAGTTATATTCTTGTATATAGGGGCAGTATTATAGTAGTTAAATTCTTGTATATAGTAGCAGTATTGTAGTAGTCATATTCTTGTATATAGGGGGCAGTATTATAGTAGTCATATTCTTGTATATAGGGGGCAGTATTATAGTAGTTCTATTCTTGTATATAGGGGCAGTATTATAGTAGTTATATTCTTGTATATAGGAGCAGTATTATAGTAGTTAGATTCTTGTATATAGGGGGCAGTATTATAGTAGTTATATTCTTGTATATAGGGGGCAGTATTATAGTAGTTATATTCTTGTATATCGGGGCAGTATTATAGTAGTTATATTCTTGTATATAGGGGGCAGTATTATAGTAGTTATATTCCTGTATATATTGGCAGTATTATAGTAGTTATATTCTTGTATATAGGGGCAGTATTATAGTAGTTATATTCTTGTATATAGGAGCAGTATTATAGTAGTTATATTCTTGTATATAGGGGCAGTATTATAGTAGTTATATTCTTGTATATAGGAGGCAGTATTATAGTAGTTATATTCTTGTATATATGGGCAGTATTATAGTAGTTATATTCTTGTATATAGGGAGCAGTATTATAGTAGTTATATTCTTGTATATAGGGGGCAGTATTATAGTAGTTATATTCTTGTATATAGGGAGCAGTATTATAGTAGTTATATTCTTGTATATAGGGGGCAGTATTATAGTAGTTATATTCTTGTACATAGGGGCAGTATTATAATAGTTATATTCTTGTATATAGGAGCAGAATTATAGTAGTTATATTCTTGTATATAGGGAGCAGTAGTATAGTAGTTATATTCTTGTATATAGGGGGCAGTATTATAGTAGTTATATTATTGTATATAGGGGGCAGTATTATAGTAGTTATATTCCTGTATATAGGGGCAGTATTATAGTAGTTATATTCTTGTATATAGGGGGCAGTATTATAGTAGTTATATTTTTGTATACAGGAGCAGTATTATAGTAGCTATATTCTTGTATATAGGGGGCAGTATTATAGTAGTTATATTCTTGTATAAAGGGGGCAGTATTATAGTAGTTATATTCTTGTATACAGGAGCAGTATTATAGTAGTTATATTCTTATATATAGGAGCAGTATTATAGTAGTCATATTGTATATAGGAGGCAGTATTATAGTAGGTATATTCTTGTATATAGGAGCAGTATTATAGTAGTTATATTCTTGTATATAGGGAGCAGTATTATAGTAGTTATATTCTTGTATATAGGGGCAGTATTATTGTAGTTATATTCCTGTATATAGGGGTAGTATTATAGTAGTTATATTCTTGTATATAGGGGCAGTATTATAGTAGTTATATTCTTGTATATAGGAGCAGTATTATAGTAGTTATATTCTTGTATATAGGAGCAGTATTATAGTAGTTATATTTTTGTATATAGGGGGCAGTATTATAGTAGTTACATTCTTGTATATAGGAGCAGTATTATAGTAGTTATAGTCTTGTATATAGGGGGGCAGTATTATAGTAATTATATTCTTGTATATAGGGGGCAGTATTATAGTAGTTATATTCTTGTATATAGGGGCAGTATTATAGTAGTTAAATTCTTGTATATAGTAGCAGTATTGTAGTAGTCATATTCTTGTATATAGGGGGCAGTATTATAGTAGTCATATTCTTGTATATAGGGGGCAGTATTATAGTAGTTATATTCTTGTATAAAGGGGGCAGTATTATAGTAGTTATATTCTTGTATATAGGAGAAGTATTATAGTAGTTAGATTCTTGTATATAGGGGGCAGTATTATAGTAGTTATATTCTTGTATATAGGGGGCAGTATTATAGTAGTTATATTCTTGTATATCGGGGCAGTATTATAGTAGTTATATTCTTGTATATAGGGGGCAGTATTATAGTAGTTATATTCCTGTATATATTGGCAGTATTATAGTAGTTATATTCTTGTATATAGGGGCAGTATTATAGTAGTTATATTCTTGTATATAGGGGCAGTATTATAGTAGTTATATTCTTGTATATAGGAGGCAGTATTATAGTAGTTATATTCTTGTATATAGGAGGCAGTATTATAGTAGATATATTCTTGTATATAGGGGACAGTATTATAGTAGTTATATTCTTGTATATAGGGGGCAGTATTATAGTAGTTATATTCTTGTATATAGGGGCAGTATTATAGTAGTTATATTCTTGTATATAGGGAGCAGTATTATAGTAGTTATATTCTTGTATATAGGAGGCAGTATTATAGTAGTTATATTCTTGTATATAGGGGCAGTATTATAGTAGTTATATTCTTGTATATAGGAGGCAGTATTATAGTAGATATATTCTTGTATATAGGGGACAGTATTATAGTAGTTATATTCTTGTATATAGGGGGCAGTATTATAGCAATTACTGCTGATTATAATACATTTTCTACAATTTAGTGCATAAAATCCTGTCTGACATGTGACACATGTGTTACCTATATAAATGTTGGTGTCCTCTTCGTCCCCTCGGCGTCGGAGAGCGGTGTCCTTCTTTATGGGAGGTTGAGCCTCTGGAACTTTTTTCCCTTTGGCTTTTGCAGAACTCTTCGCACTGGACGGTTTGGTCTTGACGCTCTTAATTGCCTTCTGTTTCAATTTGTCTTCTGGCAGCTAAAGAAGAACACACAGAAATAGCGCAATGATCTCCTGGTATGTGTCTATATTTCTATCTATCTTACGTCTATGCGTCGATCTAGTTCTTGTGGCTTCTGATTATATTGCAGTCTGTCAGGAGTAATTATTGTACATTGCTGCTGGTTAGTGTCTGACATCTGGCCGTCTCGCTGTTGTCTTCTGTAACTTGTACACAATACTGAACATTTTCCAGGCCTCGTCGGGCCGCTGCGGGTAACGTCACTATCCTCTCCACACAATAAGCGGTAGTTTAGAGGAAGCTTCCGAACTACAGGGACCTATGTAAACCCTGGCAGCCAATCAGATGGGGGGTTAGATCAGCCTGCCCTGGATGGATGAACTCATAACTGGTGTGATCCTGGACACATGACGTCATGGTGTGGACTGCCGGATACTACAGGACGCCTGATACAGGGTCACAGGGGGTAATATAATTATTATTATCAGCAATGTCCCTTTATAATTGGTTTGTTGAATTATTACATGGGTTGTGGATACAATAGGGTACCGTGATCGTGGCGCTGCTTGTGATCTCACCTTCCTCTCGGCCTCTCTCCTCTGCAGATCCTTCTGTTTGATATTCAGGAATTGGAACTTGAGCAGCTTGGCCATCAGCGGCAGAGGTAACGTCTCTCCAGAGTCCAGTACGGTTTTGGCTGCTTCTGTCACCTGTAGAACAAAGATAGAGAGTGTCAGATAGTGAAAATTGGGAAGGAGACGGCTGACGGGATCACTGCAATCTACAGGGTGAACGCAAGAGACGGCCAAACACCACCGCACAAAGAGGAGAAAACAGAGCAAATATTAATCACCATATACCACACAGGAACTCTGTGCATACATTACATTACTTATCCTGTACTGATCCTGAGTTACATCCTGTATTATACTCCAGAGCTGCACTCACTATTCTGCTGGTGGAGTCACTGTGTACATACATTACATTACTTATCCTGTACTGATCCTGAGTTACATCCTGTATTATACTCCAGAGCTGCACTCACTATTCTGCTGGTGGAGTCACTGTGTACATACATTACATTACTTATCCTGTACTGACCCTGAGTTACATACTGTATTATACTCCAGAGCTGCACTCACTATTCTGCTGGTGGAGTCACTGTGTACATACATTACTTATCCTGTACTGATCCTGAGTTACATCCTGTATTATACTCCAGAGCTGCACTCACTATTCTGCTGGTGGAGTCACTGTGTACATACATACATTACATTACTTATCCTGTACTGATCCTGAGTTACATCCTGTATTATACTCCAGAGCTGCACTCACTATTCTGCTGGTGGAGTCACTGTGTACATACGTTACATTACTTATCCTGGACTGACCCTGAGCTACATCCTGTATTATACTCCAGAGCTGGACTCACTATTCTGCTGGTGGAGTCACTGTGTACATACATTACTTATCCTGTACTGATCCTGAGTTACATCCTGTATTATACTCCAGAGCTGCACTCACTATTCTGCTGGTGGAGTCACTGTGTACATACATACATTACTTATACTGTACTGATCCTGAGTTACATCCTGTATTATATTCCAGAGCTGTACTCACTATTCTGCTGGTGGAGGCACTGTGTACATACATTACATTACTTATCCTGTACTGATCCTGAGTTACATCCTGTATTATACTCCAGAGCTGCACTCACTATTCTGCTGGTGGAGTCACTGTGTACATACATTACATTACTTATCCTGTACTGATCCTGAGTTATATCCTGTATTATACTCCAGAGCTGCACTCACTATTCTTCTGGTGGAGTCACTGTGTACATACATTACATTACTTATCCTGTACTGATCCTGAGTTACATCTTGTATTATACTCCAGAGCTGCACTCCCTTTTCTGCTGGTGGAGTCACTGTGTACATACATGACATTACTTATACTGTACTGATCCTGAGTTACATCCTGTATTATACTCCAGAGCTGCACTATTCTGCTGGTGGAGTCACTGTGTACATACATTACATTACTTATCCTGTACTGATCCTGAGTTACATCCTGTATTATACTCCAGAGCTGCACTCACTATTCTGCTGGTGGAGTCACTGTGTACATACATGACATTACTTATCCTGTACTGATCCTGAGTTATATCCTGTATTATACTCCAGAGCCACACTCACTATTCTGCTGGTGGAGT
This sequence comes from Rhinoderma darwinii, assembly GCF_050947455.1. Lineage (NCBI taxonomy): Eukaryota > Metazoa > Chordata > Amphibia > Anura > Rhinodermatidae > Rhinoderma > Rhinoderma darwinii. The sequence continues at coordinate 147,743 of NW_027464243.1, forward strand.
CACTGCGTACATACATTACATTACTTATCCTGTACTGATCCTGAGTTACATCCTGTATTACACTCCAGAGCTGCACTATTCTGCTGGTGGGTCACTGTGTACATACATTACATTACTTATCCTGTACTGATCCTGAGTTACATCTTGTATTATACTCCAGAGCTGCACTCCCTTTTCTGCTGGTGGAGTCACTGTGTACATACATGACATTACTTATACTGTACTGATCCTGAGTTACATCCTGTATTATACTCCAGAGCTGCACTCACTATTCTGCTGGTGCAGTCACTGTGTACATACATTACATTACTTATCCTGTACTGATCCTGAGTTACATCCTGTATTATACTCCAGAGCTGCACTCACTATTCTGCTGGTGCAGTCACTGTGTACATACATTACATTACTTATCCTGTACTGATCCTGAGTTACATCCTGTATTATACTCCAGAGCTGCACTCACTATTCTGCTGGTGGAGTCACTGTGTACATACATTACATTACTTATCCTGTACTGATCCTGAGTTACATCCTGTATTATACTCCAGAGCTGCACTATTCTGCTGGTGGAGTCACTGTGTACATACATTACATTACTTATCCTGTACTGATCCTGAGTTACATCCTGTATTATACTCCAGAGCTGCACTCACTATTCTGCTGGTGGAGTCACTGTGTACATACATGACATTACTTATCCTGTACTGATCCTGAGTTATATCCTGTATTATACTCCAGAGCTGCACTATTCTGCTGGTGGAGTCACTGTGTACATACATTACATTACTTATCCTGTACTGGTGCTGAGTTATATCCTGTATTATACTCCAGAGCTGCACTCACTATTCTGCTGGTGGAGACACTGTGTACATACATTACATTACTTATCCTGTACTGGTGCTGAGTTATATCCTGTATTATACTCCAGAGCTGCACTCACTATTCTGCTGGTGGAGTCACTGTGTACATACATTACATTACTTATCCTGTACTGATCCTGAGTTACATCCTGTATTACACTCCAGAGCTGCACTCACTATTCTGCTGGTGGAGTCACTGTGTACATACATTACATTACTTATCCTGTACTGATCCTGAGTTACATCCTGTATTATACTCCAGAGCTGCACTCACTATTCTGCTGGTGGAGTCACTGTGTACATACATTACATTACTTATCCTGTACTGATCCTGAGTTACATCCTGTATTATACTCCAGAGCTGCACTCACTATTCTGCTGGTGGAGTCACTGTGTATGCAGGTGCAGTTGAGTTTCACAGGTGGAGCAGACATCTGTAGTCCACGCTTTTCTGGCTTCTCTAATCACCGGATAAATCACTACGGATCCTGGGGAGAGACTCCCGCTCTCGGGCTGACCTCACTACTTGGACTGCTACCAGAATAGGAGGAGGACTACTCCCTTTAAGTCTCCATGGAAATTATAGATATTCTGCAGTCGCCACATTTTAATCACGCTGCATAAATTAGCTCTACTTTCCTTCTCCACAGAACAGAAGTCAAATACTTTATATTAAATATAAATGTGCAGCTCCAGTGACAGAATTTTACACTCCGTCATAACAATGCTGCGCGATCCTAGAAACAGCTCGTCCCCTATAGATAATCATCACGTCTTATACTGCAGTCACATCCAAAGCTACAGCACATTTACAGTTGTTCTGTACCATCATGTCTTGTACTCCAGTTACATCCAGAGCTGCCGCCATTATTCTGCTGCCTGACCTTGGGATCAGATTTTGGTTTGTTCACAATTTGCGGTCAGTGAGGTAACGCAAAGTAGTTGTCAAGTTTCGAAACACTATAGTCAAACCCCCTATTAGGGAATTCTGGGGTAATACTGGGGGGTCCTCTGATCCTCATCTCTTGGTCGGAGTGGAGAGCGGTTACATAGAGCGTCTCTCTCTGGAGGACTTGTCCTGTATTATACAGACAACCTATGCATATGAAGTGACATTGTGTAATACTTTATTTCCCCTGTGGTGGCGCTGCAGGGAATCTAAGCACTTACCTTACAGATCACAGCTGATTGCTGAAGGTCCCAGCATGGTGACACTTGGATGCCATGAAAAACGTCCCAAGTGGCTCTCAGTCGTGTGCAACGAGCATAACGTATTGCGGTGATGGTAGGGGGACAGAAGTCAGCGGGTATCGGCTGTACTATACAGCTGACAGTCCGCTCCAACAGCCGGGATCAGAGAGAACTCCAATCCCGGCTGTTTAACCCCTTAGATGCTACGGTCAATAGTGACAGCGGCATCTAAGTAGTTTAACAGAGGGAGGGAGCTACCATTGTTTCTCCATCGGCACCCCCACAACGCGGCAATGGTTTTCATGGCAGCCGGTGGCTTAACGTAAGACCCTCACCCTGCCACGTCTATATACCTCTTAGGCCGTGCCAAGGAACCTGCTCCATAGTCTTACACTGACAGGCAGTAATGATTTTGTGTAATGAGTATAGCAGAGCATTATAGAAGCGATCAGCAGATCACATAGTGACGCCCCCTTGAGGGACTAAAAAATTATTCGAATATTGTTTTTTGAAGTGAAATTAATAAAAAAAAAGGTTCACAGAAAAAGAAAAGAAAACCATTTTTTCCCTAAAAAGTGTTTTTATTTATCAAAAGTGTTAAAAAAGTTCCCCTATACGGTGTCGCAGAAATCGTAACGACTCACAGAGTAAAGGTGACCTAATATTTACGCTGCACGGTGAATGGCGTAAATTTAAAAACGCAAAATAAACAATGGTGGAATTTTTGTTTTTTTCCATCCCCCCCCCCCCAAAAAAAAAAAAAAAGCTAATCGATAATCCACATCCACGGGAAAGTTAAAAGTTGTGACTCTCAGAAGGTGGATGATAAAAAACTAAAAAATATGCTTCATGCTAAAGACCCAAAGTAGGTCTAAAGGGGTCAGGAGGTCACATCGGGGGCTTTAGTTTGGTTCTCCAGCTCTTTGATGGTCAGAATCTTGCAGCCTACAGTAAAATTCTTGCCATCAAAACCACAGAAAGCCAAATAAACGTCTCACAGTGGTGGTGGCGCGGTATACAGAAGACATGACACGTGTTACCGGGAGGGATGGGTCACGGCGCACTATCTGGCGGTCTGATGGAGGAATCTGGGTTTGGAGGATGTCAGGAGAACATTACCTACCGCAACGCATAGTGTACTGTAACATGTGGTGGGGGAGGGGTAATGGTCGGGGGCTGTTTATCAGGGTTTAGCCCCTTAGTTCAAGTGATGGGTTAATGCTACCGCATACAAAGACATTTTACACAATTGTAGCTTCCAACTTTGTGGGAACAGTTTATATTCCAGCATGACTCAGCCTGCACTCAGCGAGCCCCATAAAGACATGGTTGGTTGGTTTGCTGGTTTCTTGGTTGGGTGGTTGGCTGGTTGCTTGGTTGGGTGGTTGGTTGGTTGGGTGGTTTGCTGGCTGGTTTGCTGGTTGGGTGGCTGGTAGGTTGGTTGGTTCGTTGGCTGGTTCGTTGGCTGGTTGGTTGGGTGGTTTGCTGGTTGCTTGGTTGGGTGGTTGGCTGGTTGGTTGGTTGGTTGGGTGGTTTGCTGGTTGGGTGGTTTGCTGGCTGGTTTGCTGGTTGCTTGGTTGGGTGGTTGGCTGGTTGGTTGGTTGGTTCGTTGGCTGGTTGGTTGGGTGGTTCGCTGGTTGCTTGGTTGGGTGGTTGGCTGGTTGGAGGAGTTTAGTGTGGAGGAACTTGAGTGGCCACACAGAGCCCTGACCTCAATCCCATCCAACACCTTTGGGATGAATTAATGCCAATTGTGATTCAGACCTTCTCCAAAACATTAACGCCTGACCCCAAAAAACAGGCACAAATTCACAAAATCTTGTGGCAAGTATTCCCAGAAGAGCAGAGACGGTTATATCACAAAAGGGGCTCAACTCCATATTAACACCCATCACATAAGTGTGATGGTCAGGGATTCACATACGTTTGGCCAGATAGTGTAGGTCTATGGCCACATGTAGACTGGTTGTGGCCTTTGTTCCTGTATTGGTGGCATTGGTGGTTGCCGGCTTCAGAGGAGAGAAGTTGTTGGGTTGTTATCGGTGGGGTCATGATGAACCCTTCATATTCAGGATAGAATCGCGATGATGGCGCACGGCCAAGGGAGGGGCTGTCTGCGCCTAAGGGAGTCCAACAATTCTGGGCTATAAAGAGGCCAATTAAGTCTTCAACCGGCAGAGCAGCCATTCCAGTTTGTTCTCCAACGTCCCGGTCTAATTGGGGTGAAATCAGGGTATTGAGTTTCCTGAGGGCGATGACAGAAGTGGGAACACACAGCTGTACTCTCCAGATGTGTGGCATTGGCAGACCTCCGTTTTTTACGTCTATTTCACTTTTATGGCTGGGTTTTTACAGCTTGTTTCCACCAAATTTCATACAAGTGTCCAACATCTGGAGCTTCTCCTCCGAGCCCTGTATTCACTTTATTTACTGTGAAATAAATAAAATCATAAAACCAAAAAACGACCCATAAAAGCTGCTTATGACTCTGTGGCCGCGGGTGGTGGGAATGTGTTTGGGCTCCGGAGGGCTGTGATAGCGAGCACAAAAACGGCTCTAATCTCCCCCTAAGACCCCGGTATCTTTGCTCCTATTTTTTTTATACTCCTGAGTCGAGTATTTGCTTTATTTATAACAGGAGGATAAATGAGGTGATGTGAACATTCTGACAAGCCCCCTCGCTCCATGACCCCCTTCTTCCCTTCCTTGTAGCAATTAGGCCCTTTCGGCATGTGGTGTCAATTTCTGCTGGAGGGGACGGAGAGCTCGCAGTGTTCGGGATCTGCAGAGGTTTCCCGCAGTACGATAGTTTCATTTTAATTGGCCGCTTTCCAGAGAGCAATCGTGGCTGTTTTTGACTTTTCGAGGAAGTTTTTGGAGAACTGAGCAGCTGTGATACGGAGGATGAGCCCAGAAAACGGTCTAAACCTGGTGGGCACTGGGTGATAGGCCAGAGACCCCTCCTCATCTGGTGACCACCACGTCAACACGAGGTCTACAAAGATGAGGCCATCTACAAAGCAAGACACACAGCACGATCTATGGAATGGCAGACGTGGGAGGCTCGTCATACCGGGGCAATGAAACACGGCGTTTACATGCGTTCACCTCAGCTAGCAGAGTTGAGTTTGTCTTCTGGCACCGCTCATTGTATTCGGTGAACCCCCCGAGTGAATTATTGGGGTACAGAATATAGACGACTCATTGACAAGTTCAGGTTTTAATAATCTGTGCAAACTGCGGAAACGCGGCAACTCAGGGTTTGTGAACTACATTTGGCGCATGCGTTGGGAAAGCTCCCCCGGCATACACTGAACAAATCCATATTCACTGACATATAGCATGACCAGGGCTCTCTTCACATACATCAGGCCAATATACTTTGCTATAACTTTTTTTACTGTACAGAATGGCGCAGCGGACTAAAGTATGTTATACCGAGTAATACACAAAAGAAGTCACCGTATGCCGACGTTGCAGCCGCCCATTGGAGGTATACAGGAAATCCTCCCGACATAAACCCCATACAAAAGGCTCAAACGTAATGTGAACAGAGGCTAATGCTGCTTTTATACGGCTGTTCCCCCTCTCAGGTCTGTTCACACCGTAGTTGGAGGATTTGTTAGGAGATTCCGTTATTTGTGCTGGACAAGAAGGTGCAACGAAGTGCCTTTGGTGCTTCTGGTTTCCACGTTACTCGACTCCTATCACGGAGCAGAACAACGGAACACGGAATACATATGTGAACACCGCCACCTAAAATAATCCTGCACCTGTCCCTCTTCTTACACCTGAGATAATCCCGCACCTGTCCCTCTTCTTACACCTGAGATAATCCCGCACCTGTCCCTCTTCTTATACCTGAGATAATCCTGCACCTGTCCCTCTTCTTATACCTGAGATAATCCCGCACCTGTCCCTCTTCTTATACCTGAGATAATCCTGCACCTGTCCCTCTTCTTACAACTGAGATAATCCTGCACCTGTCCCTCTTCTTACACCTGAGATAATCCCGCACCTGTCCCTCTTCTTATACCCGAGATAATCCTGCACCTGTCCCTCTTCTTACACCTGAGATAATCCCGCACCTGTCCCTCTTCTTACACCTGAGATAATCCTGCACCTGTCCCTCTTCTTACAACTGAGATAATCCTGCACCTGTCCCTCTTCTTACACCTGAGATAATCCCGCACCTGTCCCTCTTCTTATACCCGAGATAATCCTGCACCTGTCCCTCTTCTTACACCTGAGATAATCCTGCACCTGTCCCTCTTCTTACACCTGAGATAATCCTGCACCTGTCCCTCTTCTTACACCTGAGATAATCCCGCACCTGTCCCTCTTCTTATACCTGAGATAATCCTGCACCTGTCCCTCTTCTTATACCTGAGATAATCCCGCACCTGTCCCTCTTCTTATACCTGAGATAATCCTGCACCTGTCCCTCTTCTTACAACTGAGATAATCCTGCACCTGTCCCTCTTCTTACACCTGAGATAATCCCGCACCTGTCCCTCTTCTTATACCCGAGATAATCCTGCACCTGTCCCTCTTCTTACACCTGAGATAATCCCGCACCTGTCCCTCTTCTTATACCTGAGATAATCCTGCACCTGTCCCTCTTCTTATACCTGAGATAATCCCGCACCTGTCCCTCTTCTTATACCTGAGATAATCCTGCACCTGTCCCTCTTCTTATACCTGAGATAATCCCGCACCTGTCCCTCTTCTTATACCTGAGATAATCCTACACCTGTCCTTCTTCTTACACCTGAGATAATCCTGCACCTGTCCCTCTTCTTACACCTGAGATAATCCTGCACCTGTCCCTCTTCTTACACCTGAGATAATCCCGCACCTGTCCCTCTTCTTACACCTGAGATAATCCCGCACCTGTCCCTCTTCTTATACCTGAGATAATCCTGCACCTGTCCCTCTTCTTATACCTGAGATAATCCCGCACCTGTCCCTCTTCTTATACCTGAGATAATCCTGCACCTGTCCCTCTTCTTACAACTGAGATAATCCTGCACCTGTCCCTCTTCTTACACCTGAGATAATCCCGCACCTGTCCCTCTTCTTATACCCGAGATAATCCTGCACCTGTCCCTCTTCTTACACCTGAGATAATCCCGCACCTGTCCCTCTTCTTACACCTGAGATAATCCTGCACCTGTCCCTCTTCTTACAACTGAGATAATCCTGCACCTGTCCCTCTTCTTACACCTGAGATAATCCCGCACCTGTCCCTCTTCTTATACCCGAGATAATCCTGCACCTGTCCCTCTTCTTACACCTGAGATAATCCTGCACCTGTCCCTCTTCTTACACCTGAGATAATCCTGCACCTGTCCCTCTTCTTACACCTGAGATAATCCCGCACCTGTCCCTCTTCTTATACCTGAGATAATCCTGCACCTGTCCCTCTTCTTATACCTGAGATAATCCCGCACCTGTCCCTCTTCTTATACCTGAGATAATCCTGCACCTGTCCCTCTTCTTACAACTGAGATAATCCTGCACCTGTCCCTCTTCTTACACCTGAGATAATCCCGCACCTGTCCCTCTTCTTATACCCGAGATAATCCTGCACCTGTCCCTCTTCTTACACCTGAGATAATCCCGCACCTGTCCCTCTTCTTATACCTGAGATAATCCTGCACCTGTCCCTCTTCTTATACCTGAGATAATCCCGCACCTGTCCCTCTTCTTATACCTGAGATAATCCCGCACCTGTCCCTCTTCTTATACCTGAGATAATCCTGCACCTGTCCCTCTTCTTACAACTGAGATAATCCTGCACCTGTCCCTCTTCTTATACCAGAGATAATCCTGCACCTGTCCCTCTTCTTATACCCGAATTAATCCTGCACCTGTCCCTCTTATACCAGAGATAATCCTGCACCTGTCCCTCTTCTTACACCTGAGATAATCCCGCACCTGTCCCTCTTCTTATACCCGAGATAATCCTGCACCTGTCCCTCTTCTTATACCTGAGATAATCCCGCACCTGTCCCTCTTCTTATACCTGAGATAATCCTGCACCTGTCCCTCTTCTTACAACTGAGATAATCCTGCACCTGTCCCTCTTCTTACACCTGAGATAATCCCGCACCTGTCCCTCTTCTTATACCCGAGATAATCCTGCACCTGTCCCTCTTCTTATACCAGAGATAATCCTGCACCTGTCCCTCTTCTTATACCAGAGATAATCCTGCACCTGTCCCTCTTCTTATACCCGAATTAATCCTGCACCTGTCCCTCTTATACCAGAGATAATCCTGCACCTGTCCCTCTTCTTACACCTGAGATAATCCCGTATCTGTCCCTCATTTTATACCTGAGATAATCCCGTATCTGTCCCTCTTCTTATACCTGAGATAATCCTGCACCTGTCCCTCTTATTATACCTGAGATAATCCCGTATCTGTCCCTCATGTTATACCTGAGATAATCCCGCACCTGTCCCTCTTCTTATACCTGAGATAATCATGCACCTGTCCCTCCTGTTATACCTGAGATAATCCCGCACCTGTCCCTCTTCTTATACCTGAAATAATCCTGCACCTGTCCCTCTTCTTATACCTGAGATAATCCCGCACCTGTCCCTCTTCTTACACCTGAGATAATCCCGCACCTGTCCCTCTTCTTCTACCTGAGAAAATCCTGCACCTGTCCCTCTTCTTATACATGAAATAATCCCGCACCTGTCCCTCTTCTTATACCAGAGATAATCCTGCACCTGTCCCTCTTCTTATACCTGAGATAATCCCGCACCTGTCCCTCTTTTTATACCGGAGATAATCCCGCACCTGTCCCTCTTCTTACACCTGAGATACTCCTGCACCTGTCCCTCTTTTTATACCTGAGATAATCCTGCACCTGTCCCTCTTCTTACACCTGAGATAATCCTGCACCTGTCCCTCCTCTTACACCTGAGATAATACTGCACCTGTCCCTCTTCTTACACCTGAGATAACCCTGCACCTGTCCCTCCTCTTACACCTGAGATAATACTGCACCTGTCCCTCTTCTTACACCTGAGATAATCCTGCACCTGTCCCTCTTCTTACACCTGAGATAATCCTGCACCTGTCCCTCTTCTTACACCTGAGATAATCCTGCACCTGTCCCTCTTCTTACACCTGATATAATCCTGCACTTGTCCCTCTTCTTACACCTGAGATAATCCTGCACCTGTCCTTCTTCTTACACCTGAGATAATCCTGCACCTGTCCTTCTTACACCTGAGATAATCCTGCATCTGTCCCTCTTTTCTACCTGAGATAATCCTGCACCTGTCCCTCTTCTTACACCTGAGATAATCCTGCACCTGTCCCTCTTCCTATACCTGAGATAATCCTGCACCTGTCCCTCTTCTTACACCTGAGATAATCCTGCACCTGTCCTTCTTCTTACACCTGAGATAATCCTGCACCTGTCCTTCTTCTTACACCTGAGATAATCCTGCACCTGTCCCTCTTTTTACACCTGAGATAATCCTGCACCTGTCCCTTTTTTCTACCTGAGATAATCCTGCACCTGTCCCTCTTCTTACACCTGAGATAATCCTGCACCTGTCCCTCTTTTCTACCTGAGATAATCCTGCACATGTCCTTCTTCTTACACCTGAGATAATCCTACACCTGTCCTTCTTCTTACACCTGAGATAATACTGCACCTGTCCCTCTTCTTACACCTGAGATAATCCTGCACCTGTCCCTCTTCTTACACCGGAGATAATCCTGCACCTGTCCTTCTTCTTCTACCAGAGATAATCTTGCACCTGTCCCTCTTGTTATACCTGAGATAATCCTGCACCTGTCCCTCTTCTTACACCTGAGATAATCCTGCACCTGTCCCTCTTGTTATACCTGAGATGATCCCTCACCTGTCCCTCTTCTTATACCTGATATAATCCTGCACCTGTCCCTCTTCTTATACCTGAGATGATCCCTCACCTGTCCCTCTTCTTATACCTGAAATAATCCTGCACCTGTCCCTCTTCTTATACCTGAAATAATCCTGCACCTGTCCCTCTTCTTATACCTGAAATAATCCTGCACCTGTCCCACTTCTTATACCTGAGATAATCCTGCACCTGTTCCTCTTCTTACACCTGAGATAATCCTGCACCTGTCCCTCTTCTTACACCTGAGATAATCCTGCACCTGTCCCTCTTCTTCTACCTGGGATAATCCTGCACCTGTCCCTCTTCTTATACTTGAGATAATCCTGCACCTGTCCCTCTTCTTATACCTGAGATAATCCTGCACCTGTCCCTCTTCTTACACCTGAGATAATCCTGCACCTGTCCCTCTTCTTATACCTGAGATAATCCTGCACCTGTTCCTCTTCTTACACCTGAGATAATCCTGCATCTGTCCCTCTTCTTACACCTGAGATAATCCTGCACCTGTCCCTCTTCTTACACCTGAGATAATCCTGCATCTGTCCCTCTTCTTACACCTGAAATAATCCTGCACCGGTCCCGCTTCTTATACCTGAGATAATCCTGCACCTGTCCCTCTTCTTATACCTGAGATAATCCTGCACCTGTCCCTCTTCTTACACCTGAGATAATCCTGCACCTGTCCCTCTTCTTACACCTGAGATAATCCTGCATCTGTCCCTCTTCTTACACCTGAGATAATCCTGCACCTGTCCCTCTTCTTATACCTGAGATAATCCTGCACCTGTCCCTCTTCTTACACCTGAGATAATCCTGCACCTGTCCCTCTTCTTCTACCTGAGATAATCCTGCACCTGTCCCTCTTCTTACACCTGAGATAATCCTGCACCTGTCCCTCTTCTTACACCTGAGATAATCCTGCATCTGTCCCTCTTTTCTACCTGAGATAATCCTGCACCTGTCCCTCTTCTTACACCTGAGATAATCCTGCACCTGTCCCTCTTCTTACACCTGAGATAATCCTGCACCTGTCCCTCTTCTTATACCTGAGATAATCCTGCACCTGTCCCTCTTCTTACACCTGAGATAATCCTGCATCTGTCCCTCTTTTCTACCTGAGATAATCCTGCACCTGTCCCTCTTCTTATACCTGAGATAATCCTGCATCTGTCCCTCTTTTCTACCTGAGATAATCCTGCACCTGTCCCTCTTCTTATACCTGAGATAATCCTGCACCTGTCCCTCTTCTTACACCTGAGATAATCCTGCACCTGTCCCTCTTCTTACACCTGAGATAATCCTGCACCTGTCCCTTTTCTTATACCTGAGATAATCCTATACCTGTCCCTCTTCTTACACCTGAGATAATCCTGCACCTGTCCCTTTTCTTACACCTGAGATAATCCTATACCTGTCCCTCTTCTTACACCAGAGATAATCCTGCACCTGTCCCTCCTCCAGTGCCTGGAAGCCGCTTGAAGTGTCGGATTTGCTCCATTTCGGTCTCATTATTGATGTGACGCGTGCTTTAGTATAAACACGGAGCAGGAGGACGCGGCGTTAATCAGCCACTTCAGCGTGTACGTCCTCCGGGGGGCGCTTCCCACAGACCTGCTGAGTGACAATTCACAGGGAGCTTAACAGCGGAGCCGATCTTTCAAGCCGTGGTCAGGAGAATGACACTAATCGCACTAAAGTCCCGGCCCCACTAGAACTGCGGAAAGTCCTCAAATCCCCCGCACTTCTGAGAGCGGACCCCGGCCAGAACCAAGACAGAGGAGCGCTAAACCTCCGCCCGACCACAGACACATCTGTCCTAGAAAGAAGCAACGAGCAAATCCATGAAAAACAAAATCCAGCGCCAACTACTGAAGAAAGTCAGAAATGTACTATATTTCACCCCTTCACAAAACAGGATTTGCTCTTATCCAGATACAAAACACCAGGCAGAAGACGTAAGGAGGACCCTGAGATATATATATATATATATATATATATATATATATATATATATATATATATACACTGCACAGTACCACTTCTCCTGTCCTGTATACTGGGTGTAATTCTCAGTATCTGTATTATTCTGTATATATATATATACACACTGCACAGTACCACTTCTCCTGTCCTGTATACTGGGTGTAATTCTCAGTATCTGTATTATTCTGTATATATATACACTGCACAGTACCACTTCTCCTGTCCTGTATACTGGGTGTAATTCTCAGTATCTGTATTATTCTGTGTATATATATATATATACACACACACCGCACAGTACCACTTCTCCTGTCCTGTATACTGGGTGTAATTCTCAGTATCTGTATATATGGACACTGCACAGTACCACTTCTCCTGTCCTGTATACTGGGTGTAATTCTCAGTTTCTGTATTATTATGTATATATATACACTGCACAGTACCACTTCTCCTGTCCTGTATACTGGGTGTAATTCTCAGTATCTGTATTATTCTGTATATATAGACACTGCACAGTACCACTTCTCCTGTCCTGTATACTGGGGGTAATTCTCAGTATCTGTATTATTCTGTATATATGGACACTGCACAGTACCACTTCTCCTGTCCTGTATACTGAGTGTAATTCTCAGTATCTGTATTATTCTGTATATATATACACTGCACAGTACCACTTCTCCTGTCCTGTATACTGGGTGTAATTCTCAGTCTCTGTATTATTCTGTATATAGACACTGCACAGTACCACTTCTCCTGTCCTGTATACTGGGTGTAATTCTCAGTATCTGTATTATTCTGTGTATATATATATATATATATACACACACCGCACAGTACCACTTCTCCTGTCCTGTATACTGGGTGTAATTCTCAGTATCTGTATATATGGACACTGCACAGTACCACTTCTCCTGTCCTGTATACTGGGTGTAATTCTCAGTTTCTGTATTATTATGTATATATATACACTGCACAGTACCACTTCTCCTGTCCTGTATACTGGGTGTAATTCTCAGTATCTGTATTATTCTGTATATATTTATACACTGCACAGTACCACTTCTCCTGTCCTGTATACTGGGTGTAATTCTCAGTATCTGTATTATTCTGTATATATGGACACTGCACAGTACCACTTCTCCTGTCCTGTATACTGGGTGTAATTCTCAGTATCTGTATTATTCTGTATATATAGACACTGCACAGTACCACTTCTCCTGTCCTGTATACTGGGTGTAATTCTCGGTATCTGTATTATTCTGTATATATATACACTGCACAGTACCACTTCTCCTGTCCTGTATACTGGGTGTAATTCTCAGTATCTGTATTATTCTGTATATATACACTGCACAGTACCACTTCTCCTGTCCTGTATACTGGGTGTAATTATCAGTATCTGCATTATTCTGTATATATACACTGCACAGTACCACTTCTCCTGTCCTGTATACTGGGTGTAATTCCCAGTATCTGTATTATTCTGTGTATATATACACTGCACAGTACCACTTCTCCTGTCCTGTATACTGGGTGTAATTCTCAGTATCTGTATTATTCTGTATATATACACTGCACAGCACCACTTCTCCTGTCCTGTATACTGTGTGTAATTCTCAGTATCTGTATTATTCTGTATATATTTATACACTGCACAGTACCACATCTCCTGTCCTGTATACTGAGTGTAATTCTCAGTATCTGTATTATTCTGTATATATTGACACTGCACAGTACCACTTCTCCTGTCCTGTATACTGGGTGTAATTCTCAGTATCTGTATTATTCTGTATATATACACTGCACAGTACCACTTCTCCTGTCCTGTATACTGGGTGTAATTCTCAGTATCTGTATTATTCTGTATATATACACTGCACAGTACCACTTCTCCTGTCCTGTATACTGGGTGTAATTCTCAGTATCTGTATTATTCTGTATATATGGACACTGCACAGTACCACTTCTCCTGCCCTGTATACTGGGTGTAATTCTCAGTATCTGTTAGGGATCTGCCAGGTACTACGTCTAGGTATACTCCTGGGATTAATCAATCCACACCTGAGGCCAGACCTGTTCGACTGACACCTTCTCCCACCAACCAGGGTGGCAGGCTCAGGAGTGGGAGAGCCTATCGCAGCCTGGTCAGTCGGAGTTAGCTCCGCCCCCTGTCCTTTATTACCTGCCGTGTTCTCTTCCTCAGTGCTTGTAATTCTTCTGGATTCCTGGCCTCACTGCTGCTTGCATCCAGCCTGCTTCTGCCGTGCTTCTGCCTTGCTGCAGTTCCGCTTTACCTGCTTCGCTTTGCCCCTGGCTTGCTTCCTTCTCCGTCTCACGTTGGTATACTCCACTTCATCCTGGTCCTGACTATTCGTTCACCGCTCCGTTTCCTCGCGGCGTTCCGTGGGCTACTGCCTCTTCCCTTGCGTGTTCCCTGTTTGTTCTCCTGTGCACTTAGACAGCGTAGGGACCGCCGCTCAGTTGTACCCCGTCGCCTAGGGCGGGTTGTTGCAAGTAGGCAGGGACAGGGCGGTGGGTAGATTAGGGCTCACTTTCCCTTCACCCCCTTCCTGCCATTACATAATTACAAGCCCATACCTAGTCTACCATTCTCCTACGCTGACGCTATCATGGACCCCCTTGAGACCCTGACCCAGCAGATGCAGGGCCTCTCACTACAGGTCCAGGCCCTGGCCCAGAGGGTCAACCAGGGTGACGCTGCCTTAGTAGTACCCCTCACCTCACCTTTAGAACCCAACCTCAAGTTACCTGACCGGTTCTCAGGGGACCGTAAGACGTTTCTCTCCTTCCGGGAGAGTTGCAGACTGTATTTCTGCCTAAGACCTCACTCCTCAGGTTCCGAGAACCAGCGGGTGGGTATCATCATATCCAGACTCCAGGAAGGGCCCCAAGAGTGGGCCTTCTCCTTGGCTCCTGACGCCCCTGAACTTTCCTCTGTTGATCGTTTTTTCTCTGCCCTCGGACTCATTTACGACGAGACTGACAGGACTGCTTTAGCCGAGAGTCAGCTGGTGACCTTACGTCAGGGTAGGAGACCGGTTGAGGAATACTGTTCTGATTTTAGAAAGTGGTGCGTAGCTTCTCAGTGGAACGATCCGGCCCTAAAGTGCCAGTTTAGGTTAGGATTATCTGACGCCCTGAAGGATCTGCTTGTTAGCTACCCCTCGCCTGACTCCCTTGACCAGGTTATGGCCCTAGCAGTACGACTTGACCGACGTCTCAGGGAACGTCAGCTTGAACGTTTCAATGTGCTCCCCTCTGACTTTTCTGCGATCCCCCCCGAGGTCCCGTCTCCTCGCCCCTCCACGGAGGACTCGGAGGTACCTATGCAACTCGGGGCCTCCATGTCCCCTCGACAACGTAGAGAGTTTCGCAGGAAGAATGGTCTCTGCTTCTATTGTGGGGACGACAAGCATCTACTGAACACCTGTCCCAGGCGCAAGAATAAGAAGCCGGAGAACTTCCGCGCCTAAGTGATCATCGGGGAGGTCACTTGGGCGCACAGGTATTTCCCGTTAATATGAAACGCAATAAAATTTTGCTTCCCTTTCAGGTCTCGTTTGCTGGCCGGGCTGCCACGGGCAGTGCTTTCGTGGATTCTGGCTCATCTGCTAATATCATGTCTGTGGAATTTTCTATGTCTCTAAAAATGCCATTTATTGATTTACCTTATCCTGTCCCGGTAGTGGGTATCGACTCCACTCCTCTTGCTAATGGTTATTTTACTCAGCATACTCCTGTTTTTGAACTCCTTGTTGGCTCCATGCATTTGGAGCAGTGCTCTGTACTGGTGATGCAGGGATTATCGTCTGATCTGGTATTAGGTCTTCCCTGGTTGCAGCTGCATAATCCCACGTTTGATTGGAATACTGGGGAGCTTATCAAATGGGGTAGTGAATGTCTAGATAATAGTGCCATACAGTGAATATATATATATATAGTGCCTCAGTATTACCACAGCTATTGCGGTGTTGTTTGCATTGAGACCCCGGGGAGAATGTTTTGAGCTTCCCTTACATGGTGGAGACCCCGGGGTAACTGCTCCTATTGTCCATGTTATATTTTGCCCCTGACTTTACGACTATCTAATCACTAGAAACTGCTTGTGTAGCGGAGGCCAGAGACCCCCTGAGATACTCTGGGGCCTCCCATATATTTTACACACTGTGATAATATAGTATCTGCCGATTCCGACATCAGATGTGGGTGATGGGCAATCACACCCGGAAAGGACTGAACAACAGAATAATACATCTCGATCTGATTTCTGCTATGTGGGTGTTCGAGCTGGAAATGATTATCAGATCTCATCCATCAGACGCAGGATCCTGGCCCAAATTCAGCTCTTATCAACCACCAACTCCTCGGGCGCCCGCCTTTGTGAGAAGACAGTTGGGCACACATGTATCGGGACCCCCTGATGGGAACATGTGCTGCTCTCTTCAAGCAAGGCCTGAAACTTCCACATCAATTTATTCCATGTGACTGGGATTAGATCTTGGTCAATGCGGCCGGAAACCATGAAGTTCTGCTGTAGACTCTCATCTGTAGAACATGACGGATTTGGTCCTCAAGACTGTGAAGTCACCTGCTGCCCACCTTACAGGAATCTCATCTGTGCTGCAGTGCCCATGTGCCCCTTCCATGAACATTCCCTACGACATCTACATTACAGGAGTTTGAGGCTCTAATCTACATCCCAGGTTCACCAAGACGGACATGGTATGACCTACGGGGGACTCACACTTTGCTTCTGCGGCAGGTGTTTGATCATAGCATCGGGGGTACTTCAATGTCACTTATTTGGGTGGGGGATCTTAGCTCAAGAACATCGAGAAATACTGATCTCCATGACACCTTTATTCCCATGCCAGAAAATCTTCAGAGCAATGATGAGGTTACGCAACTCCAATTGTCCCATGTCAGCAGTGCTCAATGATGTCATCGGGGGTGGGCATCACTCAGCCCCTCACCTGCTGTGACATCATCTCTGCTCCACTCTCCTTCGTCCTTACATTGCAAATCCTGGTTTCCTTTCCAAACCTGGATCTGATTCATTCCTTGGCTCCAACTCTGATCCATCTTGTGATTCTCCTGCTTGTTCGGTTCTTTTTATGCTGATCCTCGTCTCTGAGTCTTCGCAGCCTCCACCAATAGCAAACTATTTTAAGGTGCTTCAGGCTGGGAATTCCCATGTAGCAAAGATTGTCCCTCCTCGTGTGGGTTATGGCTGGAGACCGAGGGTCCTTACACCCATGTCTCAGCCGGCTCCGATCCGATCCGGTCCGTAACCGATGTGATACGACAGGGATGATGTGCAGCCTCGGGAACATCTGAATTCAGTCTTCCTTCTCACCGGAGACCTTATGCTACAAGATGTGACCCTCCCCCAGCTGATCCCCGGTTCATCATTGAATGTTCTTCCATAGGAAACCAAGACACATCACGGCCACCCAACTCCGTACCGTTCTTGAGATGACACCTGAAGGATGGACCGCACATAAAAACCCATCACAGCTCATGACGGACATGGTTTCCGTCCCTTATGGTACAACTTCAGAAATCTTTCCAGCTGCCAAATCATGGAGAGGATTTACCCAACACACGTTGGTCTTTTTTGGGGCGGTGGAGTTGTTTTTTTTATTTTTTATTAAAATGAATCAGTAATTGTGAAGTAAAAATCCAGACAAGAACCTGGAATCAGAATTTTTGCTGGGTTACGGGCAAATGGCCCAATCCAAGGACTTCACAGGTAGAGTAGATCTTCTTCCTCCTGATGACCGTATCTCCGCCGTGTCATGGGCCCCTCATTCGTCTTCTCCTGGACCTTGTATCATCAGAGGGACTATTGAGTTATAAAGGACACCATCAGGTGTCTTGATCAGGAGACAGAAGGCAGGGACAACCTCCATGATTCGTCTTTTCTTGATCCTTTCATGAGCACGTCTTGTGTGGTGCCATTATTAGTCCTTCATCCTCAGACGGGTCATGAACAGGACTAGGACGACGCTCACCCCACCTAAGAACAATGTCAGTTAAGTCCTTTTGGGTCAGCGCTGACTCCTGGTGACCGTGTGACCAATGTTTCTCCAGAATGTCCCGTCTTCAGGACTCATGATTTCTGCCACTGCCTCCATCCGTCTTGTTGCTATTGTCCCCTCCACTATTCGGAGTAGAATCCATGAGCCGGGTCTTGTCATGTCCAGACTAGAACTTCACAAGTTGCAGGTTACTTGGTCATAAATCCACTTGTGACATTTTTCTTGATGTCCATGAGATTCCTAAAGGTCTGAACCAAAGTGGTCGTAATGTGAAGGTCCCCCCCCCCCCCCGGAAGCGTTCTCCAGTATCCGTCATATCCAGCCAGTGACCAAATCTATAGACGGTGGCCATACAAGCCATGTTCTCCAGTATCCGTCATATCCAGCCAGTGACCAAATCTATAGACGGTGGCCATACAAGCCATGTTCTCCAATATCCGTCATATCCAGCCAGTGACCAAATCTATAGACGGTGGCCATACAAGCCATGTTCTCCAGTATCCATCATACCCAGCCAGTGACCAAATCTATAGACGGTGGCCATACAAGCCATGTTCTCCAGTATCCGTCATATCCAGCCAGTGACCAAATCTATAGACGGTGGCCATACAAGCCATGTTCTCCAGACTGAGGCTGTCCCTCAAGGTCTTTGGAAGATTCCGCTTGATTTGGTCATAGATCCACTGGTTTGTTCTTCATGCAATTTACCAAATTCTTAATGGTCTTCACCAACATTCAAAGGAACGGTCAAACCCTCTGAGGTCACATCTTCACTCTGGATCTGTCCCAGGACATTAAGCGGGTCCTGCTAGGATTTACCTGATCCCCCCCCCCCCAATCAGTGATGGTCACCGGGAAAGGATAGGGGGCAGCTCAGTGTTTGATTATGTCCCCTACAGGAGAAGTTAAGAATTACATGGCGCCCAATGAAAGTGGCCTACCAGAGCGAGTACCCGTCTTTGCAATTGCTAATGGAGGGGGGTCCTGATCAGGAAACTCTCCTTATGAGACTAGGAAAGACAAAAGGCCCCTTAAGAAGTGACTTCTGACGTGCTTCGTATAATGCGCCATTTTTGAGCGTCGGACCGTTACCTTTTTCATTTATCTTTGTCTTATATTCAGAGAAAACGACTTTAGAGCAGAACATGAGGGGGTTAAGCCCTCGTGGCCGCCAGCTGCCTCTGTATGGCGGGGGGGCTCAGGTAATTAGGCCCAGAGATTGTCCAGACCTTCGCTGGAGGCTACGGCTGCGCCAATTACAGTCCCTGACTGAAAGCAGCGTCGCGTACAGACCGCGGGGTCGTAAATAACTTGTAAATGTGCCTGATGGGAGTTTGTACGGGAGATTTGTCTGGCGGGCGGAGGGTTAAACCAATAAACTTAACAATCGAGTATGTGTTAAATGAGTCCGTGGAGGCGCAGTGAACGCCGCTCCAGCGTTTCCCCGACTCCTGACCGCAGAACTTTTTATATCGACTTAAAACTCAGATGCATTAAAACTTTATGGGGCATCTCCGGGTGAAAACGCAAACACAATATTTTGGGAACAAGCAATTTGGGGACCTCGGGACTGCGGGATAGTTAATAAAAGGGTCGTAGGCGTCAGGGTAAATAGTCCGGGTGTTTTATGGCTCCGGCCCGGTGGAGAACACAGAGAAGTGCGGCCGCTACAAAACCCAGAGAAACTCGTAACGTTTACACTGCGAGAACAGAAACGCGGATCCTCACCTCGTAATACTGAGGGGCCGCGGCGGATCTCTTCATTTTCGGGTTTCCAAGTTCATGCACCTGAAAAAAGAAAAACATCAACCAAAGAAAAAGAATGAAAAATCCATATCTATCTATCTATCTATCTATCTATCTATCTCATATCTATCTATCTCATATCTATCTATCTCATATCTATCTATCTCATATCTATCTATCTATCTATCTCATATCTATCTCATATCTATCTATCTATCTATCTCATATCTATCTATCTATCTATCTATCTATCTCATATCTATCTATATATCTATCTCATATCTATCTATCTATCTATCTCATATCTATCTATCTTCTATCTAATATCTATCTATCTATCTCATATCTATCTATCTCATATCTATCTATCTATCTATCTCATATCTATCTATCTATCTATATCTATCTATCTCATATCTATCTATCTCATATCTATCTATCTATCTATCTATCTATCTATCTATCTAATATCTATCTATCTCATATCTATCTATCTCATATCTATCTATCTCATATCTATCTATCTATCTATCTATCTATATATCTATCTATCTCATATCTATCTATCTCATATCTATCTATCTCATATCTCCTATCTATCTATCTATCTATCTATCTATCTATCTATCTATCTATCTATCTATCTCATATCTATCTATCTATCTATCATATCTATCTATCTATCTATCTCATATCTATCTATCTCATATCTATCTATCTCATATCTATCTATCTCATATCTATCTATCTATCTATCTATCTATCTATCTATCTATCTATCTATCTATCTATCTATCTATCTATCTATCTATCTATCTATCTATCTATCTATCTATCTCATATCTATCTATCTATCTCATATCTATCTATCGCATATCTATCTATCTATCTATCTCATATCTATCTATCTATCTATCTATCTATCTATCTATCTATCTATCTATCTATCTATCTATCTATCTATCTATCTATCTATCTATCTATCTCATATCTATCTCATATCTATCTCATATCTATCTATCTATCTATCTATCTATCTATCTATCTATCTATCTATCTATCTATCTATCTATCTCATACCTATCTATCTATCTCATATCTATCTATCTCATATCTATCTATCTATCTATCTCATATCTATCTATCTATCTCATATCTATCTATCTATCTCATATCTATCTATCTATCTATCTATCTATCTATCTATCTATCTATCTATCTATCTATCTATCTCATATCTATCTCATATCTATCTCATATCTATCTATCTATCTATCTATCTATCTCATACCTATCTATCTATCTCATACCTATCTATCTATCTCATATCTATCTATCTATCTATCTATCTCATATCTATCTATCTATCTCATATCTATCTATCTATCTCATATCTATCTATCTATCTCATATCTATCTATCTATCTATCTATCTATCTATCTCATATCTATCTCATATCTATCTATCTATCTCATATCTATCTATCTATCTCATATCTATCTATCTATCTATCTATCTCTATCTATCTATCTATCTCATATCTATCTATCTAATATCTATCTATCTATCTATCTATCTATCTATCTATCTATCTATCTATCTCATATCTATCTATCTAATTTTTCCTTAAAGTGCAATAGTCATGAAACAGTGGCACTCTAAGTACATCAAAAAAATCCACATCCTTCTAAATATCACTGACAGTTGATGAAGTGGTGTGTGCATAACATTAGTGTTGCATAATGAGGTGTATATAATATGGTTATAGTATAATGGGGTGTATAATAATATATAGTATAATGGGGTGTATATTATAGTATAATGGGGTGTATATAATATATAGTATAATGGGTGTATATAATATTGTTATAGTATAATGGGTGTATATAATAATGTTATAGTATAATGGGGTGTATATAATATTGTTATAGTATAATGGGGTGTATAATATTATTATAGTATAATGGGGTGTATATAATATATAGTATAATGGGGTGTATATAATATTATTATAGTATAATGGGGTGTATATAATATTTATAGTATAATGGGGTGTATAATATTATTATAGTATAATGGGGTGTATATAATATATATATAATGGGGTGTATATAATATATATAGTATAATGGGTTATATAATATTT